>NW_012236487.1:1897-29677 GCF_000787575.1 Acytostelium subglobosum LB1 | reverse complement strand
TTCACCAGGGGGAAGTGTGGTGAGGGGTGGAGAAAGAGAGTGGGGAATACATAGATATTTGGACAGTATTGATCTAGAGGCAGGGAAGAACACTTTTCCTTCTGAGTGTAATAATGACCAACTAAATTGTAAGTTTGAATTAATCCAAAGATCTGGATTGCCTGGGATAAGTGAATGATTTTATTAATTAAAAAATGAGAGAATCGTCGACATCCTCGTCCTGATTTACATCGAGTAGGTCAATCTATTTACAAAAAATAGAATTCATTATCTGTATCCACAATACCAATTTAACTCCATATCATTTGTAAGATTATAATCCAAATTAGTATATAAAGTATCTATTTGGTTTGAATCTCAGAGTTATTTGTACCATCCATCAATTAATAATTAATGTCAAGATTATTTTTATTACTACTTTTAGTTGGACTTGTTCTCTCTGTTAAACAAACTCCTCAGGAAGAATGCGAAAAAGTTTGCAAACAACAAGATATCAAAGTAGAGGAATGTTCTCAACTTCTCGCCAATCAAGAGTATAAAGCTTTTGTCAAACAACGGTGCACACTTGTAAACAACTGCACTGCTGTTAACGATCCCAATATGGGCACCTACTCTAATTATGCTCATGGCACCTGCGTGTCCAATTGCGAACCGGGCGGTGGATACCATTATTGCGCTAACTCACTTTGCCAAAACTTGCGAGTAAGAATGAATTACTTTAATGCTCCAGAAAACATTTACGATGATGTAAAAAAGAGATACAGATCATAAAATTATCATCATCACTTAATTTAACATCTTGAAGTACAAGTTAATAAACAAATAATATATAGTTGTACAATGAACTAGAGACTATTGATAGCATTGACCATGTTGCTGACTTGTGTGGCAGTTTGCAATGCAGTGAGAGTGAATGATGGAGAGTTGTCAAACAGTGAGACAACAACAACAACAACAGCCACAGCAGGGAAATTTGAGTCCCAGCATGATAATTGCATCAAAGGATGACCTATCCACATTATCGATAATGTGACATTGGAATGATTGACGGACCTGACATGGAGTGGGGAGGAGGAGGAGATGTTGTCAGTCAGCACGATGATCAAAGTGACATTAATGTCACCATGGTGTTGCTGGGCTGCATACTCAGCATATTCTTTGACAAGTCCACGATAGTTGCTGAATCAGGCGTAAAACTATTTTCCTAAATGTAGACTTATCTCAATTAAAGAAAAATATTAATATTTAATTGTTTGATTTTGGACAACCAACCAATAATCGATTGAATCTAAGTGTTTTGGATTTTACAAGGATTAATTAATTAATCAATTCCCACTTTGGCAATGAGGTCATCGATCTCAAACACACACAACACACTAACACTTAATTATCACTCCAATTATCATATCTTATGTGATGAATATTCATTTATTATTAGGATTACTTAAGATTGAAATGAAGACTTAATTGTTGGGAAGACTACCTTTAAACAAAAATATATATATATATATGTGTGAATAAATTAGTTCTGAATCAAAATCAAATAACAAATTAATTAAATAAGTAATTAACTATCATATTGAATATAATAACAATGAAGATTATTATCATTTTATTAATAACTATTTTCTTAATAGTTGGAATCCACGCGGTCTGTGCTAACATTGTGGAAGGCACACAAGGTGATACATCGCCCAGTATTTTTGGAGGTGATATAACAAATGAAGACGATATCTTTTCAGAATTCACCTTTGGACCTGATGACAGTGGAGATAATTTATTTGATGATAATAGTGGATCAGAAGATAGTAGTAGATATTTTGATATGTTTATCAACAAATAAAAAAATTTTGTATTCATTTTTGTCCCATAATACTTTTCATCAACGTTTGGAACATGTAGGCAAAAATGATCGTTTTTACGATTATGACAGTCATTTCTATTAACGAGACACAATATTTGCTGTTGTGAATCAATGATTGGGCTGCAAGAAGAAAGCAGGCTTTGAGTTGTTGGTCGTCTACTTCAGTGGTGATTAGCAAATTAAGTTGGCAACATCAATCCACAACACTTATAAAACTAAAGATATAAACTACTACACAACAAGATCAATTAATCAATCAATAAATCAATATTGGAATCCTCCCATGGAACATTGATTGATCGAGGAGGTAACCTTGAAACTCAAACAAATACAAGTCATAAACCAAACCAAGTCTTATGCAAACTAAATGGTCAACTGGATGTTGTTTTGTTTAATGTGATCGCAAAGAGAAAGCCTGATTTGGAAATGTCTGGTAATGTTAATACAAGATAGTATTGTTGTTGATATTGTTGTTTGTATTGCCAAGTTGGGGAAGAGAGAGAGTCGTGAAGAGGAGAATCGCAAGGATTGCAAGATGAGTTTGATTGATTTGATTGGATTGGATTGATTGTTGTGATTGTTGGCTTGACTTGACTGACTATGCAATGTATTCATACTTCCTCTGGCTTTGGTTATCGTCAGAAGTTCTTCTAATGTACTCCTGCTCGATAAGATATTCGATTGCCTTCTTGATGGTGGGGATCTTTGGCGAGAACCACTTGGTCATCTGGTTGGTGGTCTCGACGACGAGCTCGTTGTGGTTCATCACCTTCTTGGACTTCATGATACGCACGATGGCCGCCTGAAGCTTGAAGTAACGCTCCTTCTCAATCTCGGTGTTGGACACGGTCTGCTGGCCCTCGCTGGTCTTTGTGTCACCGATCTGCACGGGGATGTTGCAGTTGACCTTCATCTTCTTTGATGTGAACTTGGTGTTGATTGAGAATGTCGTCTCGTTGTTCCACTCCTTGTGGTCGGCAACATCAGTGTCAATGATTCCAGACTTGATCAACGATAGCAGTGGCAGACGAACGTTCATCTCATCAAGTCCGATTGTGTCCAAGACCTGGAATCTAGTGACCTTATCAGTGGTGTTGAGCATCAACAAAATGGCCATCTGGTATGCAGTTGTCTGTTGTAATGTAGAGTACAAAGTTAGTTAATGATCACATTGATTGATTGATTGATTGAATGATTGGAACTTACTGAGAGTTTGTAAATCTTGCCTCTGACTTGACGTGAGTCGACCTCTGCTCTGGAGAAATCGTAGAGGAAGTTGAGCACTCTACCCTTGTAGCTGTTCTTGTAGAACTTCTCGAAATATGTTAAACTTGGAAGCATCTCTGTTGGAGGCTTGAAAGGTGTTGAGGAGGTCTTGTTCGTCAATGACCATGATCCACCAGTCAACACGTAGAAGTTGAACGTATCTATTTTGTTTGTTTGTTTGTTTGTTAGTAATCTGTTGTTCATCCACATCACATCATCACATGCACATCATAACATACATGGAAGAGTAAGGTTTGCCTCATTGAGGTAGTTCTGGAAGTTGGAGTTGATATCCTTGCACAGTCTCATATCGTTAATCATTCTTGTCAGCTTGGTGCAGTAATCGAAACCTTGATGGGTCTTGAGCTTGTTGATCATTGAGGCCTCAGCATCCTCACTGGCCGAGAGATCCTCGACGAGACGCTTGGACAAGAACTTCTGGTAGTTCAGCATGAAGATATCCTTGTCTGGGAGGTACTTGAACAGACAGACAGCCTCTGACAGCTTGTTCTCCAGCTCGGCTTCGTCACTGATGTGGTATGGACCCTTCTTGAGGATCTGATCACAGAACTTGGCCAACACGACTGGGATGTTGGACTCCTTCTTCTTCTGGTCGTACGAGGCGGGGTTGCTGTTGATGACCACCGAGAAAGACTGGTCCATGGCCGAGAGGAACTTGGGGTCGTTGTTGAACGCCGTCTTGATCAGCTTGTTGAAGCGGTTGTACACCTCGAGCAGGATCTTGACGAGCACCTGGGGCTTCTCCTGGGCCTCCTTGAGGTCCTTCTCAATCTCCTTGAGTCCCTCGGACTTGATGAACTCCTGGAGCTTGATCCTGAGTGTCTCGAGATGGTCGACACGCAGCAAGAGGTTGTACATCATTGCCAGCTCGTCCTCCTTGTTCTCGAGCAGCAAGTCGAGGAACTTGTTGGCAAACTCCTCCTTGTAGTCGATGATCAGAGTCTTGTTGAGCAATGGGTCGAGTTTGTCCAACGTGGAGATTGGCATGAACTTCAACACTCTCGATCTCTCCTCCTCCACACGCTTTGCAATGTGTCTCATGTAGGCTGGGATACCATTCTTGGCGACATGATCCAAGGACTCAACCTTGTAGAAGGCTTCAGTCTCTTGTAGGAACTTGGTCTCAAAGTTGGCTTGGTAAACATCCAACTTGTTCTTATCAGAGCCCAATTGAACTATATTGATGTGAATAGTATTATTATTAGTATGAGTATGAGTATGAGTATGCGGACAAAGGGATAAACACATACCATAACACTCAAGTGTATCTGAGAGTACTTGGAGATTTGAAGAGTCTCTGTCCTCTCTGTCATTCTTCACAATCCTCAGCAACGAACCAGTGAGTCTGTTGTGCATCTTATCAAAGGCTGCTTGCTTCCAAGCCGTGAGACCATCCTGCAAGATCTTTGACTGTGGTGGGTTCTGAGAGTTGCCAATGTTTGTGCTCTTGTTGCTATTATCACTCTGATGTATCTTGTTCTATATTATTATTATTATTATTTGTTGTATTATGTATTTGTTAATATCCATTCATTCAATCATTCAATCAATCAATGCGGACAATGATGATAACTTACGACTGGTTCCAACCAACTCTTAAGCACTCTGGTGGAGAACTTCCAATCATTCCACTTGTTTCTAAAGAAGAGCAACAACTCATCCTCTGAGAGATGAGTGCCACCCTCAATGATCTCTGTTGCCTTGCCGTTAAGCAAAGACAGGATCTTTGGATAGAACTCCTTCAACACACCGTCATTCTGTGATGAACAATAGTTGTATACCTGACTGTATTTGTTGGATTATTTAATAGTTAGTATGATTGATTTGATTGATTGATTGATTGATTGATTGAATGAATGATGACCATACGTATAGATCTTCATATAACGATCATTTGTAAGACCACTCTTCAGTTGAGTGAAGAGGTCTTGGAAGGGCTTCTCACATTGAGCCCATAGGTTCTCCAAGTTGTTGGCGTTAGCGTTCGCTGCCATTATGTTCTATATGTATATATATATATTAAGTATCTATTCAAAAGGTATTATGATAATTAGTATATCTGTGTTTGCAAAATAGTAATAGCAGGTAGGTGTAGTAGTAGTTGTCCAACTTCCAATAAACAACAAAACAACAACAACAACAACAATGATGATTAATGTGGATTTGCAAGTTGAATGAATGAGTGTGTTGAGGGGTTTTGAAGTCTGACGTACTTGTGAAAGGAAGGTGAAGATATTGTGTGTGTCTCTCTGTCTGTCTTTCTGATATCTTGTCAAACAAATCTGTTGTTGATGTTGTGAAAGCTATAATCAATCAAACTTACACAAATAAAGATAATAATAATAAAGATATAGAGTGTGTTTGAATGACTGTCTGTCTGGTCAATTCAATTGGTTGAGAGTGCTTGCCTCATCAGGATGATTTGGACCATCTGCCCTTTATTTATTAATTGTTGTGTTTTTGTTTATTTTTATTTTCTTGAAAGTGAGGGGTGTGATCACCTTTGAAACTTGGATGCCTGGAAGAAAAAAGGGAGAAGACAACCACTGGTGATCTTGGAACACGTGTCTATTCGAGTTGTTTGTTGTTGGAGAACCCTTATCTCTTTGAACATGTTATTGATATGTGAGGTGGTCACTTTGATTGTTGGCATCTGTTCAACATACGTGGAGTGAAGTGAACCAACGATCCTGGTCAATCGCATTTAGATTAGTTTAGTTTTGGAATGAATGAATGAATGAATGAATTAGATAAAGAGATGAACGAGATAATGTGAACATAACAGTTGTTATATATTGATCTGATGTCAGGTAGAGTTATACAAATACTGTTGTTGATAGTATTAATGTTGACAATCACTACAAGATATTGTTGGGCTAATGCATCAGCAAAGACATTGAGAATAGCAACTTCAACAGCAACATCAACATCATTCAATCAACAACATTATCATTCATTGTTTGCTTCAACCAATAACATAATGTCATTACAACAACAGTATTGCTCTCTTAGTAAACAGAAGTGCAAGCCATGGTATGTTCATCATCGTCGGGAATCGTACAATGGCGTATGTCCAACTGACATATGAGCACATGTCACTCATTAGTGAGGGAGGAGATGTACATAGACAAACACTTGAGCAGGCCAAAGACATGTTGACACAGTTGAACAAAGAGTGGAAGTTGATAGAGTCAGAACCAAACAAGATATATAGGAGGTGGAGAATGCCATTCCCCAAGGGTGTTGAGTTCATCAATGAGATTACAACAGTGGCCGAGGAGGAAGGTCATCATCCAGATGTGTCAATTAGTAAGTGTAATGAGATGAGATTGAAGATGAGTGAGTAACCTTTAACTTACTGACAACGTTGATACTCACTGAATGATAGAGTCGTATTGGAATGTTGAGGTGGAGTTGTACACACATGCACTCAATGGTCTGTCTGAGAATGACTTCATTCTAGCCAGCAAGATAGATGAACTACCTCTAGCAAGCTATGTTCCACCAACCAGAAAGAAGGCAGCAGCAGCTCAACCTTCTCCACAGTGAGTGGAGCTCCAATTCAGGTGATTGCGCCAGAGGTGGTAACAGCGGAAACACACGGAAACAGGGTGGAAGCAGAGTGGAAACACATGGAAATACATGGAAACACACACTTTAGTTTGGCGTATAATCTATATATATCTCTAACGTTTATTAAATGCTCTCGATAAACTTATTTAGACGTTCGATGTACTCGTTGGTCAAGTCGTTCTCGATGGCAGTGACGTGGAGTGGCTGTCCGTTGTCGATGGTCCAAAGTTCCTTTGGCTCGCGAGCAGCCTCAATCAAGGCCAGTGAATTGCGATAGGGAACAACATTGTCCCTGGTGTTGTGGATGAGCATCACAGGCTTTGGACTGATGTTGGCAATGTGGTGCACTGGCACATCAGACTCGTGTAGGTTGTGCTCGGAGCGCAATATCACTGACATAGTGGTCGAGAGGATAGCATCCATGAGCCACTTTGGGATTGATGTTGGCAGGACCTTGGAGAGGGCAGAGATTGAGGCAAAGGCCTTGACACCCTCCTTGAGGTTCCTCTCGATGTTGTGTTGCCAGGCGTCCTTGGGATGACTGTAGCAAGCCTCGGCAATGACGCCATCAATCAGCTCGCGATCCTTGGAGCATGCGACTACGACGCTTGCGGCGCCCATTGAAATGCCAGTGACGATCAACTTCTTTGATTGAGTGGTGTGAGTGTTCTTGACGTAGTGGATGGCTGCACGGACATCCTTGTGCTCTCTGAATGAGTAGCCCAGTCCCTTTCCAGTCTGGTCCTTATCACATAGACTCTCACGGCAATCAAAGATCAATGAATTCAATCCAATCTCGTGGAAGTGTCTAATATGTTGGAAGTAGTTATGCTTATCTCTTCCAGATCCATGAAGAGCGATGATTGATATCTTCAAGTCTATCATTGATTGATTGATTGAATGGGTTAGTGAGTGGAATGGTTCCAAGAATGATTGATTGATTGATCAACATACCATTGTCATGTGCGGCAGGTACCCACCAGCCTCGGATCAGGTGATCAGTATCGAAAGCTTTGAACTCGACCTCTTCGTATTTGATTCCCCACTCTGTGAGTGGATCGCCTTGGCCAGGTGTAAATGGTCTAAGCCATGGGAAACGGATCAGTGCCTTGTAGGCAGCGTATATGAATAGTGCCAATAAGATTGACAAGACAGCGATGGTCATTGCCATCATCGATGTGAGAGATGTCAACAAGGACATCAAGTCCCAAGGGTATGCCGAGTTGGGTGGCAACATTGATTGATTCATACTTGTAATATATATATATTGTTTGATTATAGATAATGGATAGATGGTGAAGTATATTTGAATGAATGAATGAGATCGTTGTGATTGACGTAGAACACAACGACTTTAATAAATAGATAATAGATTGAGTGCGTGTCGTGGACCACCTGACTAAACTGAGATCAAGACCTTTGTTCGTGAGTGGTACAAAGGTAGACCAACCCCCTAACCACCCACCCCCTAACTATGTCAATCAATCAGCGTGGGCCTTGTATCCTTTGCAAACACCACTTTGGTGTGAGTAATAACTGAAAAAGGGAGGGGTCGTTTTCTTTGCATCGATCAAAGACGAGTCTATGTTGTGTGAGTATTCATCACATGACCTGCTACTTCCTGGTTATCAGAAACAATGGGAGTTTTTATTCTCGTCTTGCTTTAGATGGTGGTATCCTCAAAGTCGACCAGTATTACGTCGTTGCGCTGATCAAGGCATCAATCGTGGCATCAATGAATCGAACGAAGGACCACACACTTCACTCACTCTCACCATTGACTATCCGATTTGGATGTTGTTGTTGTTGTTGTTGGTCGGAGTTGTTGTGCAAGTAAGGTGATTTTCCGACAACGATACTATGACCTTTAATTAATCGTGATTGTAGGGTATGGTAGGGTAGAGGGTAGGGCAGGGCAGGGGTAGGGTAGAGGCACAGACGTCTGTGAATGATGAATCATTCATTTGCAAACAAGCAAACATGGCAATGCTGACTCAGGGACCAGAGCATTTCATTGCATTGCATTGCATGGCATGAGCTTGACATCATTGCTTGATCTCATTAGTTGGACTATCGTTAGTCATTGACGTATGGTATCTTGATCTCATTGTGTGGACATTCACTGCCAAGGTTGTTGATTGACTTTAGCTTGTCGACAATGGCAATGACACTGCTGAAGCATATGTCCTGGCCATCGATGGGCACTCTGAACTTGCAGCCCAGCGGGTACTCGGCAGAGGGCGGCTCATCCTCACGCGCCACTCTCTTGTGTGTTGGCTTGGAGTTCTTGATCTTGGAGATGGTGAGTGGCGTGTTGACCGGGTCGTTGAGGCTCAGACGAATCAAGAACGTGTTCTCGGCACGTCCTCGCAAGCGACGCTCAGAGACATCGCGCGATATGTCAAAGTGGAACCATAGCTTCTTCAGCAATGCCATCATCTCTTGCAGTATCGCTGCGCCCACTCCATTGCTATAGAATGGTCCGAACCATTTGGTCATCAACTCGAATCGTTCAATGTTGACCACTCCACTGCTTGTATCCTCATTAGTTGGTGATAGCACTAAGATTGATTGAGTGATTAGTTTGATTGATTGACAGGAAAGAACAGCACAGAATAGGATGGGACTTACCAAAGAGGTTGGATAGTATATCAATGTCACGGATATCTACATTGGTGGCCTTGGATAACTTCATGGCAAACTCTGCCCACTTGACATCATCGGGTGTGCCGAATGAGTTCTTCCAAAATGCCGCTGCATTGGGATTGCCAGAGATTGCAATATCGATCAGCACTTCATTCATCTTGGACGATACCTCTGAGAAGGATGGACGTAGTGATGGGTCGTGATCCCAACATCTCTGCATCAATGCCGCCAATGACTTGGGCAAGTCAGCTGGAATCGTTGGTCTAAGTCTCTGGTTGCAAATGGCCTACGCGAGTATGAACGAGTGAGTGAGTGATTGAATGATCGATAGATTGATTGGTTGAGTGATCAGTATTACATTTGAGAATGGTTGTATCTCTGTGTACTCTGGGAATAGTTCCTCGCATGTGGCCAACTCATAGAGGATGAGACCAAAGCTGTAGACATCGGCCTTCTCATTGAACTCCTTCTTCTGCATCACCTCTGGTGCCATGTACAGTGCTGTTCCCTTTGGTCCACGTTGATCAGTCGTTGTCGTGCCCGACTTGAGCACCTGGGAGAATCCAAAGTCTGTGATCTTTACTGTATTGTCCTTGCCAATCTAGATTGATTGATTGAGTGAGTGAGAATGTGTCGCAATCAATCAATCTATCAATGAACATGTTATTCCATACCATTAGATTGGCTAGCTTTAAGTCTCTGTGAAGAATATTACAAATGCCGTGCAGCCAGTTCATTCCAAGAGCCTGTAGACATGATGGATTGGTTAGTCATGTGACACCATCATCCACTCAATCAATCAATCAATCAATGATGATCTACTACTTACAGCATCGTAGGCCATCTTGATACGCTGGTACAGGGGTGGAGGTGAGTCTGAATGGATGATCTTCTCGAGGTCAGACTGCATTAGCTCAGAGACAATCATGATCTTGCCTGGCTTGGTGCAGGCACCCATGCACATTACAACGTTGGGATGATAGATCTGCTTCCAAATCTCAACCTCATGCTTGAACGACTTGAGCTCTGATTCGCTCAGTGTCTGTTTCTTTGGCACCTTGACGGCGACCTTCTTACTGCGACACGTAGCTCGGTACACCTTGCCATATGCTCCGCCGCCCAGATGATCGACCTTTGGGTCGAACAAGATCTCCTCGGGTGGGATCTCTGGAGGGCCGTAGCTCTTGTGATGATGATGGAGATGGCTCTGTCATATGATTGATTGATTGATTGATTGAGTGAGTGAGTGAGCGAGTGAGTCATTAGGATGCGATGTGATGGGTGTGTCGCGTCCATCTATCCATCCGCAGATTCTTACCCTTTTCTTCTCAGTGAGGGGAAGGCCAGCAAGGCCGACGGGGATCATCGCTGTCTTGACGTAGGCATAGGCATTGTCATGATGTTGAGTGGGCTGTGTCTCTGTTGTAGTGGTCGTGGTGGTGGTCGTCGTGGACTGCGCGCCAGTGGCAGTTGACTGATGGTTGGGCGAGGACGGACCGTCACCACCTGCAAACTGCAGCATCTCTGAGAAGTTCTGCTCGACATACTTCATCTTGGCCTCGATCGTCTCTGAGATTGCCTGATTGTTTGACTTGACCTCTGGTGTCACAGCAGTATCATCATCATCCGTATGCAATATAGCCAAAATATTCTTCAACTGCATATAATACGATGGTATCTTTTCTCTATCGCTTGGTGGATTCGAATAAAGATAATTCTTTATTATATTATAATCCATTTCTTATTTAATTGTTATGGTTATTACTATTGTTGCTGATATATACTATTATTACTTTGAGATATAGATATATATATATAAATACAAATATAATGTATGATGAATGAAATGAATGAATGAGTTCACTTCACTTTGATGATGAATGAATGAATGAATGACTCTTTGCAAAAAGTCACCAAAATTGAATTTTGTCAACAAACCCCTAAACTTTGCAAAGAATGATCAGAAGCAAACAGTGTTGCGTGATTGATGTTGATCGATGAAGGGGCAATGAGTGAGTGAACCTTGTGGCCCCTTAAATGGTTGGATGGTATTGGTAACCATAATACCATATAAATATAACAAATAAACAAACATTATCAATGAATATGATGATTGATTGAATGATTGAATGATTGATTGAGATCGGGGGACGTCCTTGTTATTGATCATTTGTATTGATCGATTGGTAGTACATTCCTCTTGAATTGGACGTTGGAGGAGTAGGTGATGGTTAGTAAGTAGTACACTCTTGAGAGAGAGCACAGTGGACTTGAATAAGTAGGAATAAGATGAAGAAGCAGAAGAAGACTTGAGAGGAAAGAGCAAAGTAATGAGAGTAGTGCAGCTATCTTATTGCTTGGTGAGGGTGTTTGACAACCAGTCAAGTCCTTCGTAGAGACCATCGCCAGAGGTGGCACATGTGGACTGGATGTACCACTTGCGCTGACGGAGTGAGTGTAGGTTGAGCTTGTCGGTGACCTCGGCAACGCTCATGGCATTGGGCAAATCCTGCTTGTTGCAGAAGACCAGCAGGACGGCGTCGCGCAGCTCGTCCTCGTTGAGCATCTTTTGCAGCTCGTCGCAGGCCTCTTGAGTGCGCTCTCTGTCGTTGGAGTCGACGACAAAGATCAGACCTTGTGTGTTCTGGAAGTAATGTCTCCACAATGGACGGATCTTGTCCTGTCCACCGACGTCCCACACGGTGAAGCTGATGTTTCTAAACTCGACGGTCTCGACGTTGAATCCAATCGTTGGGATAGTGGTTACGATCTCGCCCAGCTTGAGCTTGTAAAGGATTGTAGTCTTTCCGGCGGCATCCAAACCGACCATCAAGATTCTCATATCCTTCTTTCCAAAGAATGATGCAAAGAGCTTTCCGAATGCTGATCCCATTGTCGTTTATATTTGTATGTTTGTTTTGTAGTAATAAAGTAGATAGTAATAATAATTGGTTGTAGTTGTAGTTATAACAATACAGAGGTGAAGTGAGAGAGTGAGAGTGAATGAGTGGTGAGAGTGAGTGAATGCGTGAGATTGTGCGCGCAAAGTTTGTTGGACCTCTATGAATCACCCCACCGTAACATTCGTGTGCTCATTCTTCGTGTTAGAATGGCAATGGTGGGGGCTTCTTATCATAAGTAGGTTGAGGTAAGAATGATTGTGAGTATCTATACTTTGTGTGTGTGAGTGTGTGTGTGTGTGTGTTGCCCTCATCCAAACAAGCAGTAACTCAACTTACCCCATCATCCTCAAGAGCATCATCTGACTGCCTCTACCTCTCTCTAAAGATGAGATGATGTGTTTGAATGAATTGGGGTTGTGTTTGTTTAGATGATGATTAATGAATGAATGAATGAAAGTGAAGGAGTTATAATTAAACTTGTTTGAAAGAGTGTATTAATTAATAAACATTCTAATATATATATTATATAGATATAGATACAAGAACATTAATATATATAAATATATAACATTAAAGATATAATAATAATATAATATGATTGATTCTGAAAGGACTGAATCATCTACAACAGGCACGGCGGTGACTGTTGATACTCCTATTGCTGATCAACATAAGGAGAAGGACATAGATTCATCAATACATACTACTACAACTACATCTACTACAAATACAAATACAAATACAAATACAACATTAGTAGTTGAAGCACCAGCAGCAGCAGCAGAGATTATAAATATTAGAGCTAAATGGAGTGGAAAGGAGTTTAAGGTATCGATAGAAAAGACAAATACTATATTGGACTTGAAGAGACAGTTGGAGACATTGACCAATGTGTTGACAAAGAGACAAAAGATATTGGGCCTGTCAAAGGGTTTGCTGCCTCCCGATGAGACCGTGATTGGCAGTCTGAACATACCACCCAATCACAGTATCATTATGATGGGCACACCAGAGGCCCAGATCATCCAGGCGCCACCCCCATCCGACGCCGACAACGTCTTTAACGATCTGGAGTTTGACTACATTCCCGACTCGGACGAGTTGTCTCATCTCGAGGAGAACAAGAGCAAGCTGGTCAAGATCAGAGAAAAGGCAGAGATTGCCATCATCAACGCACCACGTGCCAACAAGAAGTTGTTGGTACTTGATCTCGATCACACATTACTCGACTTCAAGGATCAAGATGTTGCCAACATGAAGAGGCCATACCTTGAGGAGTTCCTTACAGCATCATATGAGCATTATGATATTGCTATTTGGTCACAGGTATGTTGGTCCAGGTGTCCAGGACATGACGTGTCAAGTCCACTCACTCATTCATTCAATCACTCAATCAATCAATCAATCAACAGACGAGCTGGAAATGGATAGAGATCAAGTTGACAGAGCTTGGAATGCTGACCAACCCAAACTTCAAGATTGGCTTTGGTATGTTATGATGAATGATTGATTGATTGAATGAATGGTGACATGTGTACTGACCATTTGAGCGAGTAAATAGTTTTGGATCAAACATTGATGTTTAGCGTAACAACATATAGAGCATTGTCAGGCAAGGAGAGAACAAAGATCAAACATCAGGTCAAGGCGTTGGATATTATTTGGAGTCACAAGGTGTTGGGACAGTATTACACTGCCAAGAACACATTGCACGTGGATGATCTAAGCAAGAACTTTGCCATGAATCCCAAGAACGGTGTACATATACCAGCCTTTAAGATAAAGGAACAGAAACAACCAGACAATGTACTATATCATCTTAGTCACTATCTAAAGATTGTGGCCACAGAATCAGACGTTACCAAAGTAAACCATAATGTAAGTGTTGATCAACAACCAAACGATCAAACAACCATCCATACTAACCAACTAACTGACTGGCTGACTGATCGATCAAACAACAGGAATGGACCAAGCGGACGAATAATAAAGATTGATTGGTTGACTTATTGATTGATCTGGATGGCCTATCTTATGAAGAATTCCTATGTAGAGTAATAGCGTTCATTTGTCGAGAAACCAATTGGAGACTTGTTTACTTCCAAGGTGAAGACATTGACCATGTATTGATGCGCCTGGTTGGAAAAATACCAAAGAATGTTCTTTCCATTCTCGTGATTGGTCACAAACAAAGACAATCATTTACCTGGCTGGAAGTACATCTTCCTGATATTTTCCATTTGCTGTAACATTTTATTTGTTTGATCAAACAGACAACCCATAAACAATATGGTCCACATGATGATAGATTACATTGAAGATTAATGTTATTGAAAGGTAGTTACCTAAACATACTCTTTAGAGATTTCGCTATCATACTCAATGTATGCCCAGAGATTCTCTTACTTCGTTACAAATTAGCAAATTCCCAACAAATTACCCGTTGTTTGATTGGTAATTGGACCATGGTTTTCTTCTCAATCATACCTATCAAGTGATATTACTAGAAACCATTGGAACCCAGCTCCATTCAACAACACCCCCAATCCAACCAAAGATAAACAATTAATCCTAAGTCAATGACTGATTCCATTTATGTTGTGGAATAATTATACTTATTACATCCAAATTCATTCATTGTTTCTCGATATCACTTAGCAGACACAACTTGCCAATTACATTCTCTGAAAATTCCGTGTTGGTTTGCACCAGACATCATTGTGATCATCCAAAGTGAAGAGAATGTTGAGGTGAACACCAACAACTTGTTTAATTAGTTAAGTTATTAAACTAAGTTATAACACATACATACTTACAATCAATCTATATCAATCGAACAATCGAACAAACAATCAAACATTTATACAATGTCCGAATCAATATTAGAAGAATCTTGTAATACTTTTAGAGAGGATTGGCCACAATGGAGAAAGGACCTTTATAATAATGGTTGGGCAATAGTACGCAATGTTGTACCAGAGGAGAGATGTGAGGTGTATAGGTCTGCATTTTGGAAGTGGCTCGAGGATTTTGGTACGGGCATCGATCGCAACAAGCGATCAACATGGACTGATGAGAAGTGGCCGAGTAACATCCACGGCATCCTACAACAGTACTCATTTGGTCAGAATCAATTCGTCTGGGACATTAGGTCCGAGCAACCAATCATCGATATCTTCACTCAGATCTACAACACTGATGAACTTTTGGTCAGCTTTGATGGAGGCAACCTGGCGCGTCCAGGACAAGACCTGGGCAGGCCATGGCCTCACTTTGATCAGGGAAGCGAGAAGTTTGGCTTCCGATGCATTCAAGGATTCCTCAATCTGATGGACTGCCAACAGAACGATGGCGGCCTCATCGTCTACGAGAAGTCGCATCTTCAACACGACAAATACTTCACCGAGCAGCACATCAACTCCCATGGCGACTGGTACAAGTTCAATGACGACCCCAGGAAGCTCAACTACTTCAAGGACTGCAAGGAGATAAAGGTATGCTGCAATGTTGGCGATGTAGTTCTGTGGGACTCACGTACAATCCACTGGGCTTGTGCACCAACCGCTGGCAAATGTCGTATGGTGATCTACACATCATACCAACCCGCATCATTGATCACCAAGGAGGACTTGGGCAAGAAGCAGAACGCCTTCTATGAGAAGCGAATGACCAGTCATTGGGCTGCCGAGAACATCAAGCTCTTCCCCAAGGCACCGAGGACCCATGTCAACTTCCAATTCGAAGAGGAAACACTTCCGACCCTCACCGACCGAGCAAGGAAGCTTGCTGGCCTTGATGCCTATGTTCATTAGAATGAATAAACTTGTTCATCAAGTGTTTATTGTACATATCCCTTGTAATTCTCTATTATGCACTTGATGAAGGCCTTCATCAATCAAACTCCCACCTAGAGCGTCAATATTATTTGGCGACTACTTTGGTATTTACTCTGGCGACTACTTGGCAATATACTTAGGTACTTTAGTATTGCTAGTCTGGGTCAAGGCCTTGACCCATGGTCGGGAAAAGACCAATATGGGAAAGATTTGAAAGAAACCATAATCAATTATGGGCAATCAATTGATTTAATAGGAAGAATGATTGGGTCTACATCTAAATATAGGATCATGGTTGGTTTGAATCAACAATGGGTCGTGTAGTGATGATGCACATGGTTCATAGTTTATTCAATTCTACCTTCCTCCTGTCCCTCGTTTTGTTTGCTTTCTCCTTGCACATCGATGTGTAGGTGACAATGTATTCTTTGGTGGATTCCAAAATATTAATAGACAATGTAAGTCGGTAATTAGTATTGGGGATGGACAAAGTTTGATTGTTTATTGGATCAAGTAGGTTGGCTTGCCTGGGGTTGGAGCACCCTTGACGGTGACATCGATAACCTCTTGGACCTCAATGGTGGCCAACTCGAGTGATCTGGTGACGTACTCGAGGTTCTGTTGGATGACGTCCTTCTCATCGAATGGCATGGATGTGTCGAGGGCCTGCTTGCCTTCGATCTTGATGTCGTCCTGGAGCATTCTGACGTAGGCCATCATGTTGGAGAGCTGTGGCTTGAGCTCCTGGTCCTTCTTGAGATCCTCGAGAATGGCATTGATGTCCTTGGTGAAGGTGCGAGTGGCGTCGTTGTAAATGGACTGGAGGTAGATCAACACGGTCTGCTTCCACTTGGGGAACGTCTTGGTGATGTAGATGGTGGCCTTCTCAGCCTTGGCATCGGTCTTTCCACCCTTGTTCTTGCCCTTGAGGAACATGCCAATCTTGTTTCTGGCCTCGTACACTGTGTTCTTAAGGTAGTCGTTGGTTCTCAAGGCGAGGTGATCGATGTTGGACACGGTTGGCCATCTGGCCTTGGCCACGGAGCCCTTGCCAAGCATGCTGAACACCTTCTGGGAGAAGTGCGGGGTGATTGGGAAGAGGAGGATGGCTTGTGTCTCGATGTATCTAAAGATGAGGTCGTGGTTCATGTTCTCATCGGCACCCATCACCATCTTGTAGTGATCGCGCACGTTGATCATATCGAAGAAGGTGGTGTGCAACGCCTCTCTGAACTGAGACTTCTGGTAGGCCTCGTCGGCCTTGACGATGGCACGGTTGATCTCAGACTCAAAGATGATGTCTTGCAAACGGGTGGGGGCACCGGTGTAGAACTTGGCCTTGGCGTCGATCATCTCCTGCACCCACTGGAGCTGGGTGTAGAGCTTGAACAAGGCGGACAAGGCGGTCTTGTCGACAAAGTTGGCGTCCTCAAGTCCATCACCAGCGTCGGCCAAGGCAATACGAGTGCCGTCGGCAGAGTACTGCTGCACAGAGTCAAAGAGAGTGAGGAAGTTGCCGCTCGACTTTGACATCTTCTCACCGTTGAGCAAGACGAATCCGTTGGTACGGATGCCGCGTGGCTGCATCTTCTCGGCAAAGATGGCTGCGTGGTTGTAGAGGAAGAAGGTCAAATGGTTCTGGACCAAGTCGAAGCCACTGACACGGAGATCCAATGGGTACCAGTAGTTGAACTCGCGCTTCAACACGGAGAGTGTCTCCTTGATGATGCCACAGCCCTCGGGGTATGGCTTGTCCAAGAGGATGTGGTCCCAGACAGCGCGGGTGAGCTGACCAGCCTGGATACCAGCAGTGCCAACGACCTTGCCGTTGAAGTCCGACTGCAACAAGTGAGCAATGGTGTAAAAGGCCATGTAGATGGTGGAGTCTGAGAGCGACTCGATCAAGAACTGCTCGTCCCATGGCAATCTGGTGCCAAGACCGAACGAACGCGAGCATGCCCACTGGTTGAGCCAGTTGATGGCGGCTTCGAAACGCTTCCTGGTCTCTGGCGAGTAGAGCTCCATCGACTCGAGAGTCTTGATCACTTGGTTGCGCCACTCGGGGTCCTCCTCACCATAGTTGATGTACCACTGATCGGTCAAGGCAACGACACACTCGTCACCGGAACGCGAGGTGACTGGTGATGTTGGCTCGCTGTAGTTGCAGGCCTGTCCACTCTCGACGAGCTCGTCCTTGATCTGCTTCTTGACGTCGGCAACCTTCTTGCCAGCGTACTGACCAACCATCATGATGCCCTCATTGAAACCACGCATGTACACCAAGTCCTTGGCCTGGTCGAGCAAAGCGCGATCGTTCTGCGACTTGATGTTCAAGTCCTGGTAGGCCTTGACGGCGGCCGTGGTGGAGTAGTCGGGGATGTTGATGATGGGAACGACCTCGAATGGGAGGACCCACGAGTCGTCCAAGTTGAACTTCTTTCTCAATGGCTCCTTCTGCTTCAAGTCTTGCAATGCTGCGTAGTCGTCCGGCGAGTCACTGGGCACAGAGGTGACGACACCGGTGCCCTTGTTCTCGTCAATCGACAACATTGGCAACACGTAGACCTTGGGATGGACGGCCAACGGGGCCTTCAAAGCGGCGCCGAGGATCTCAGCACCAGTGAACTCGGCCAAGCACTCATACTTGCCGTTGACTTCGGTGAGCTCCTGGTAGGCCATGTTCCTGGCTGAGCGCTCAGTGCAGACAAAGACCTCGTTGTTCTTCATCTGGAAGGCGCCATACTTGCCCGTTGGGAGGATCCAACAGTTGGTCTGGCCGTACATGGTCTCTGGACGCAAGGTGCCTGGCACCAAGTAGATCTTCTTGCCCTTATCGGCGATGGCCTTCAAACAGGCGGGCACAGGCTCCAACACCTCGAGCTTGATCAAGGTGTAGTTCTGTGGCTGCACGCCCTCGCCCGAGGCACGCTCGTGATCTGAGCACTGCTGGTTGTCGGTGGGCGACCAGATTGAGTAACGCTTGCCGTACTTGACCTTGCCGAGCTCCTTCAACGTCTCGAACTGCCAGCGCACGAACGAGTCGTAGTACTGGTTGACGTCGGTGGTGATGAACGAACGTCTCCAATCAATGCCCATTCCAATCGATTGCAAATCATTCTTGCAGTGAGGTGGGAAGTAGTTCAACCAATATGCAGAGTCGGCAAACTTTGGAATCTCCTCATCAGGTATAGCCAAACTCTTCATAATATTCCATTGTCTTGCAATGCCTCCTGTCTTTGCCTGTACCTTTGACTTCTTTGATTTGAATGCCAATGGATCCTCCTTCTTCTGAGCTGATTCAACCTCTGTGTATTCGTGTGATCATGTGTGTTAGTCTCGCGTCATTCATTCATTCATTCAATTAATCAATCAATGAATGACATACTCTTCTCTGGCTCATCGACTGGGAATACTGGGGGACATCCAAAGGTCTCCATCTCGTACTTCAACTTGTCGGCGCAGACCTTGATGGGCATGCCAGTGCAATGGAAGGAGAAGGGGAAGAGCACACGCTTTCCCTTGAGACGCTGGTACTGACACATAAATTCAGCCTTGGTGACGGTGAACACGTGTCCAATGTGCAATCTACCGTTCATATATGGATAAGGGAATGTTGCCATATACTTTGGCACGACCTCATTCGAATCTCCATTCTCTGGTGCATCCACCTCGAACTCTTTCGAATCATTCCACTGCTTCTGAACCTCCAATTCATAAGCTCTAACGAAATCAAGTTTAGCTGTTGACTAAATTCAATATGATTGATTGATTGATTGGATTGATCATTTGGTTTGTTTGTTTGTACATGTTAGTTATTGATCAATCAATCACTCAATCGTGATGTGATGTGATTGAATGACATACCATTTTGTATTATTATTATTAATGATGTGATGTAATGTGATGTAATGTAATGTGATTTAACTATTCATATAAGTTGTTATGTAGTTCTATTAATATCTTGTTGTTGTTAATACAAACCAATGTTCATGGGTTGTTTGTTATTGTTTGTTGTTGTATTGTTTGAATGAATGAACTGACAAGAGAATGACTTTAGTTTTATCTTTGTCGTTGTGAGTGGTTTTCAACATTAATGAGAATGATCCAGAAAAAAACTCATAACACATAATCAATTACTAATGAACTTCATTCTTTGTCCTATTTCCCAAAGACATGTCCTTTGAGATAATATCTACTATCTATTCTTAAGATAATATTTATATATTTATATTTACTCATCTTATATTTAGATATTAAATGTTATCTTCGTTAACCAAAATTACCAAGATAGGAATATGATTTGAATTCAAAAATTCAGTCGTTGAGGGATGCCGCGTCTGTTGTTGGACACACCTTTGCAAATTACTCCACACATTCACTTACATAACTATCTAACTAACTCTCCTATCTAAGTAATGAATGGTCGCCAACAATAATAATAATCAATAAGCCAATAAGCAACATGAACAATAAATGGGATAACTTTGATGGTCCCTACTGGGCGACCATGTCAACAAAGAGAGAGAGGAAGCCACATCCATTGAATGAACAATCAATCAATAATCTAAAGAGTCTACAACAACAGAGGCAAATAGCAAAGCAACTGAGGCAGGAGAAAAAGCAACAGCAGGAACAAAGTCAAAGTCAACAACAAAGTCAACAGCAACAAGTAGTAGACAGACCAATCGATGAGACTGATGTACATGTACATGTAGATGTAGTAGACAACACCTACACATCACCATTAGTGACCAGTACAACAACTAGTTCAAACTCATCATCTTTAACATCGTCATCATCATCAGTTGCATCAACCAACAGTCAAACAACATCAGATGCCGCTTGGTTGGGTACATCATCAGTACATATACTATTCGCAAACAATGAACCAATGGTCGATGATCAACCTGTCCAGTTTAAACAAGAGAATGTGGACAAGATAGAGAAGGAAGATGAGGATGTAGACCAAGATGAAGATGAAGATGAAGATGAGGATATGATACCATCGACTCAACCTGTGACATCACCTATGTCACGACAAGACTCACTACTTGAGAGATTCAATCTCATTCGATTGAACTCTACTGGAAACACACCAATCAAGGATGTTGCTGTTCCCAATAACAACAACAATGACATCAACAGCAACAAAGACAATGACACATCATCATCATCATCAATGATGGATGACAATGTTGCAATCAACTTGCGACAACAACTAATGGAATTGGCTCGGTTTGGATCTGAGTCACATCATCAAAGTCAAGGTCACTCAAACATTGTTGAGCAGGACATCAACAACAATGATACATCGACAACATCGACAACAACAACAACTACTACTACTTTGACAACTACAACTGATGAGAAAGTAGATCAAGAGCAATCCAATAGGGTAATTGTAAACAACAATCGTCGACGAAAGAATATACTCGACTCTGCATTGGATGGAGCATATTGGAAGTTGCCACCAACTTCATCAAGAAGAGTGTTGGCGGTGCACAAGAAGGAGAACATTGTCACCCCATCATCATCGTCAACGCCATCGACTACAACCTCCACTACAACGTCAAAGAAGAAGACAAAGACTATCACTTCTACAGCCACTGGCACTTCACACTTGGTTACGACAACCCCAAAGAAGAAGAAGAAGAAGGAGGAGTCCTCCGACTCCTCACAACGGACAACAACAACACCCAAACGGCCAAGGGGTAGGCCACCTAAGAGTCGGCATCATGGACCTACTGCGACAAGTGCAAGGGGTACAAGTACTCTGTCGGCTGCCGCCAAGGCCCTTGCGACCGCTTCACCAGCGGCCAAGGCATTCAATCAAAAGAGGTTTCAACTCAAGTTCACTCTGTCACCGGCAAAGAACAAGTCCAACTCCTTCCAGGTGGTCATGTACCCAACTCTGGCACCCTCGCTGCCGCTAAAGAGCCAACAACAACTCGATGAAGAGAGTGGTATAATAGGTTCACTGGCATTCGCCGGCGCCACGACTGTCGGCGCCACTACTGTCGGTGCCTCTACTGTCGTCGCTACTACCAGTGACAACAGTACCACCCAACCTGTGCCAGTGCCAGAACCTGTGCCCTTGTCCTTGCCTGTGCCCGTACCCATGCCAGTGCCCAAGCTGTATGTTGGTGGCAAGAAATGCCTGTCCAACAGAGAGTGGCTGAGTCAGAACAACATCAGATCGATACTGAACGTCACCAAAGAGATTGGACAGCCCAAGGAGTTGGGTGAGAACACCAACTTCATGCGTATCAGTGTGTCCGATTCAATCGATCAACCCATCAGTCTGCACTTTGACGAGGCCGTTGACTTCATTGACAGAGGTCTCAGTCAATCCATTGGTGTGAATGATGGTCAGCATGCTGGAGGTAACAGTGGCATTGGTAGTGGAAGTGACAGTGGCAGTATTAGTGGCAGTGGTAGTGGTAGTGGCGATGCTGGAAGTAGCAATAATAGCAGTGGAGATGGCACCGACATTGGCAGTATCAGTGGCAGCAACAATGGTATCAGCATTAGCAATAGCAATGGCAATGGCAATGGTAGTGATAATGGAGCCGGAGGATGTGGCGTACTGATACATTGTCGCGAGGGACGCAGTAGATCAACATCGATTGCAGTGGCATATGGTATGAAGAGATTGAAGTTGACGCTTAGAGAGAGTTATGAAACAGTTGCCAAGAATATACCACGCATCAATATCAACAGTGGATTCCTTCACCAATTGATGGAGTATGAGCGATCACTACTTGGTCACAACTCTATCGATTTCTTTGCCCTAAGATCATGTCGCAAGTGATCGATCAATCGATCACACATAGTTTCCAACTCATCAATATAAATATATAAAGCTTGAGGCTAAGACCTACCAAGCTTGGTCAAACTAAACTATTGTATACTTTGTACTTTGGCATTGGCACTGAGTAGTTGGTAATGAATAGAATCCCCAAATAATCAAATGGGTGATGAGTCGTGCACGAAAAGGTAGACGACATGGCTCGCAAACAGCCAGGGACAAACCCAAAAACAACCACATCAAGGGGTTTTGGGGCCATTTCATATCTAACTCTTTGATCTCATTCATACATTCATTCATTCACTCATTCATTCAATCATTCAATCATTCATTATACTTATACTTATTATTACTTGTATAACAAACAGAAGAAGAAAGAACTAAAGAAATGAAGAAACTAAAGAAATCATTCGCCATTGCCAAACAGAATGTGATGGAGAAGACTGCCAACAGGGAGAATACTCTTGAGCCTGAAGAGATGAAGGAGCTTGAAAAGGTATGATCATTCATTCGTTCATTCATTCATTCAATCAATCAATCAACTTCATGCTGACATTGATTAACAAACTATATTTAGCATGTACAAGAGAGTAGATTCTACTTGAGGAAGCTCACCAAAGCAATTGAGAAGGAGACCGTCAGCACTGGAGGTATGATCATTCAATCAATCAATCAATGATGTTGGCGACTCGACACATTATACTAACAACGATCAATCTATATAGTGAGCATACAGGATGGTACAGAACTTGCGGATAACTTCATAGACTATAGTGTACATGTTAGAGATACTTATCCAGACATGGTTATTCTCTCGGGTATACTTTCAAAGATTGGAGAGTTCCAGGCTGGCTTTGAAGATTTGAAGGCCAAACTAGACTCATCACTAATCAACGATGTCAGCGATCCACTAAAGAAGATGGTCAAGACAGAGTTGAAGCAGGCACAGGTATGTTGAAGTCATCTCGAGAATGAATGAGTGAGGAGCATGATATACTGACGCGGCCAAATCAATGACATGAGTACAGGAGGCCAAGCGAGACTATGACAAGTCACGTGTAGGATATGATGCATCATTGAGTGAGTTGAGCAACTTGAAGAAGACAAAGAATGTGAAGCCTACCAAGATTACGGAGCAGGAACAAGAGTGTGATAAGCTTGGAAAGGAGTTTGAGTTGATTGGCCTCGAGACCAGGACTCAACTGCAGGACACCAACATCATCTCAGAGTTTGAGACGGTGGAGAAGCTCTGCGACTACCTCGACAGCTATCACACCTTCTTCCAGAAGGGCTACCGTTGGCTGGCACAGATGATCCCCGACGTCTACGAGTACAGACTGTACGTGGAGAAGCGCAAGTCCGAGCTGGAGAAGTCCAAGGTGCGCATGAGCATGATGCTCTCGCCGTCGGTCAAGCCCGAAGCGCTGCGCAACAAGGTGTTTGGCGAGGACCTCAACGTGCTGGTGACGCGCGACCAGGCGCCAATACCTGCGTTCGTGTCATGCGCCTTCCAGGTGATTCGCAACAAGATGGACGAGGAAGGATTGTTCAGAATGTCTGGCCCCAAGAAGGAGGTGGTCGAGTACAAGCGCCTGATAGACGAGGGCAAGGAGTATAACCTGGCCAACACGTTCGACGTGCACGTCGTGTGCAACCTGGTCAAGCTGTTCCTGCGCGAGCTGCAGCCCGAGCCACTGCTCACCTACAACCGCTATAACGAGTTTATCGACGTGTGCAACATCGAGTCGGTGGAGGAGCGTGTCAACAAGATCTCCAAGCTGGTGCACTCGCTGCCCAAGAACAACTACAACCTGCTGCACTCGCTTATGCACCTGCTCAATCAGATATCGCTCAATGGCAAGAATAGGATGGGTCCGGCCAATCTGGCCACGGTGGTCGGTCCAAACATCTTGGTGTCGCAGGTGGACATTGTCGTCGAGGACATTGCCCTGGGCAACATGGTCATCTCCACAATGATCCAGAACTTTGAAAAGATCTTTGGCGGTCCGCCAGCAGTGTTTGAGCCGCCTCCCAAGCAGACCAGGTCGCCAACAATCCACAGCAACAACAACATCAGTGAACTAGTAAACTCAACAAGCAGTAGCAGTATCAACAACAACAACAATACCAACTACTATAGCAACATTGTACAGAGCAGTAGTACATCGCCAACTTCACCAACATCACCAACATCACCTATTTATAATGGACAGACGATGAGGAATGCCAACCTCTCGACATCCGGATCAACACTGGACGAGGACAATGATAGCTTTGAAGACGAAGATGCAGTGGATCTATCAGATTGAGCATCCGTTATCATCATCCATCAATCAAAAATCCAAACATCCAACATCCAACAACATTAATTATTATTATTATTTATCATCCAAAGCCGGTTCAAGACAAGCTGAAGTATATGTACCATAAGTCACTCCAATAGGGAATGATTGGAGTGGACTGAACTACCTGCCGTCGACGCAACAGTAGCAGGGTAGCAGTGATGTAATAAAACCAGAAGAGTAAGAATGTAATCAGCTAATCCAACGTCGATATTTCGATGATTATAATGATGATGACAACGATGAGTCTGATTTGGTTATGATTATGGCAGTGAGATAAGAGAGTGATCCAGATCTACGCGTGCTGTTTATTTGAAGAGGTCCATGAACATTCCACCCTCCTCAAGCTCCTGGAGATCGTCGTAGTTGCCAACAAACTTGTCATTGACGAACAACTAGTGTAAGTGAGAAAGTGAGTGAGTAAGGGGCGGGCGAGGAATGAGGAATTAGTATAATGTTGTACAACATGGGTCTGCCCAAGCTGACTGGTCATCATCCAACTAGTATAGTTACCTGTGGCAACTCAGTCTTTCCACTTGTCTCCTTCATCCACAATCTCTTCTCAGTGTCAGAGGCGACATCGTACTCTGTGCATTTAGGAGAGAGATGACGTTTGTAAGTGAACATGCATTCAATTTCAATCAATCTATGAAGATCAATCAATCAACCAATTCACACTAAACATACCATTGTACTTGATGCCCTTGGCCTCCAAAAGAGTCTTAAGTGCACTTTGATCCTTCTTGATCTTCAGCATGCCGGTGGCAGATGATGTGAACAAATCAACCTTGAGAGTCATTCTTCTTAGATGTTATTTATAATGTTAATGGGTGGGTGGTAAAGTAATAAAGATTCTATAATTACAACTATGTATACAATTAAATAAAGATAATAAAGTGGAGATTCTAGATTAAATAAATAGAGGAAGGGAGGGAGTAGGGAGGAGGGATGATAGGATGCGATGTCTTGTCTTCACAGCATGCCTTCATCTCCAAACCCCCACACACTCACAGTCAGATCTTCCATACACACAACATAAGTTTGGTGGGTTTGTTTCACTGTTTTAGTAATAAATTCAAAGTGAGTGAAGACGACCCACCCTTTGCCAAAGATACCCAAGTTATTTGATTGACTCCAAATTGTCCTTTTTTGAAATTGATTTGAATTGATTGATCAATACTAGAGAGATGTTATTATTATTATTATTGAGGTATATATTTGGTAGTGTTATTATTATTATTGGTTGGTTTTGTGTTCAATGATTATTCCAGTCTGTGATTGATCAGTTACCATTCAAGTATGATCAGAGTTGTTGATTGGAATTGCGAAAATCTCAAAGTTATTGTTGTAGATATATATATATAGACCAAGTACTACTTCTTGAACAAACAACAAAAGTTGTACTCAACTCACATCCAAACATTCAAAGATAGTCCAGATCATTGATCAAGTGAAGCAACGTTACCATTTGGATTGACCTTAATCATCAACCAGTGTGCGGGACTCGCTTTCCACACTCTCACATGAATGAATATTTTTTAATTTTTGTTAACAAGTCCAAACGAGCACGACGAGACGAAGTAATTACTTTTGATGAGTGAGTCGAAAGCGAGAATCATCCATCATCCACCACCAACTCTAAAAAGCTTGTTGTAATAGATAGATATATATTATATTATATTTACATTATTTTAAACCAAGCACACAGACATGTCATCATACGGAAGAGGAGGAAGAGGAGGTAGCTTTGGAGGCGGTGACAGAGGCGGGCGCGGCGGGGGCCGTGGTGGCAGCTTTGGCGGAGGCCGTGGCGGCAGCTTTGGCGGTGGTGGTCGTGGCGGATATGGCGGCGGTGCCCCCCGTGACAGAGATGCCATCCCAGATACTGTCATTGGTAAGGAATCATCATACATTCATTCATTCAAACGACACAGCACAGCACAAAGATAGACACTTTGGAGGAGGACAGATGCCGCGACTACACATCACATTCACAGGATAATAATGACTGACACATACAATCGAATCAAATGATATATAGAGCTTGGAGCATTCACACATCCAAGCGAAGAGACCATCGTTTGTAGATTAACTCATAGTGATATTCCAAAGTTCAACTGCCGTGTGTTCACAGAGAACAAACAGAAGTTGGGTCAAGTCGACGAGATCTTTGGTCCAATCAATAAAGTCGTAAGTATCTTGCAGACTGGCACAGCAACAGGTTCATGAATGGATCGCGATCAATCATGTGATTGGACCACCAAGGACCAGGACCAAGACCACCATGCTGACCAAATCTCTATCAACTCCAATCCATCAATCATCAATCATATGATCGACCAATCAATCAATCAACTCGATATATATAGTTTTTCAACGTTAAATTGGACACTGGTGTCCAAGCATCGACCCTTCAAGGTAGACGACAAGATTTACTGTGTATCCATACTCACTGTTGCCACTGAGGACATTTATTCGAGGAGCCTTAGCCGTATGTGATTCCTATTAACCACGGAGCACA
>NW_012236487.1:0-1891 GCF_000787575.1 Acytostelium subglobosum LB1 | reverse complement strand
ATGTGATCAATCACAACCATCATCATCACCCAGTATACTAACATTGATCAATCAATCAATCAACTTAAACAGAAAGGTTGCTCAGGCCAAGACTGGATTCAAGTCTGCTGGCGGTCGCGGTGGCGCTCGTGGTGGTGCGCCAAGAGGAAGGGTTGGACGTGGTGGCAGCTTTGGCGGTGGCGGCCGTGGTGGCAGCTTTGGTGGTGGCCGTGGAGGTGGCCGTGGTCGTGGAGGATACTAAGCGTCCCACAATGGTGGACTGCAACCTTCCAAAGAAAATAAATCAAAGCCATAGTTACTCAAAAACATAACATTGATTGATTGATTGGAATGATTGATTGGAATGATTCCAAAGTATACACTCTATCAATTGTTTATTGCATTTGGAACAATCTGTAACCGACAACAGTGTTGTACTCATAGTAGAGTCTGGAGAAACCTGGGTCGTTGACGTAGATCTTGGTGTCACCACTGTCGTAGCCAGTGGCCAGGACAAAGTGTCCACCATTGTCAACGTTGAGTATGACGATCATGTCCTTCTTGTTGAGCAGGTTCTTGATGTCATCCATAGAGAGTGCCGTGCCATTGAGCAGGGGGCCGTCCCACTTGATGTCCGATGAGATGCCTGGCACAACACTCTCGATCAAATCGTTACCAGAGGTGTAGCCACCATTTGACTTGAGCCAAGAGTTCAAGGTGCCAGGGTTTGATGACTGTCCATCGATCTCAATACCATGACCAGCAATGGCCATCGAGATTGAACTCATCAAACAACCTACATCACATACAGTTGTGGTCTCAATGATATCATTGCCCCACCTTGGGTCACACTGTGTTTGTTTGTTTGATTGATAGTGGTTAGTGGAATAGTTCCAGTGTTTGTGTGTGTGTGTGAGGAGGAGTGATCAAGGATCATACCTGTTTGTAGAGTGGATAGGCAAATGGTACAACAGGTCCGGCAGCATTGGAGAGAGCCACCAACAGAGTAATTGCAATTATGATTTTGATCATCATCGTTGATTGATTGATTAATAGATTAGATTGTTATTTGTATGAAATAATACAATAATATTGTTTAGTACGATTGTATTGTGAATGGTGTACGAAGGTAGATACGATACAATTGTGCGTCCTTTAAACAACTTGTCGCCTCCATCTTAAGATGGTTAACAATCTGTGATGATATTTTTGATCAAAAAGAAATATCTTTGTGGTCCGCCCCATTGGACCCAATCTGGTCAGTCTTGTACCATTTTAATTCAAAATTACACAATCACAAACAAGACAATCATATGAACAACATCTCATCAATTTGTATGTTTATATATATTTATATTACTCTAAGTGTATAACAATCAAACAAACAAACAAACAATCAAACTATCAATTACCTCTAATTAATCATCACCCTAATCATAAAACCACAACAAACCTTATTCAAACCAAAAGATATTATAATAGTTCGAGCTATTTATACAGTATTCAGCGACGATTAATGAGTTTGAAAGAGCTGTTTGGTTTGATGAACCGATCCAATCAAATTAGGTACGATCATCATGTGATGTGTTTAAACTCTTTTGATGCCACACCAAGTGTGATACAGACCCACCCATTCGTTAAATCTCCTCTCCTTTGCATCGGCAACAACAACAACAACATCAACAACAAACTCTGAAGCTGTGTTTATGATGACACAAATTTAAACAATAGTTAGAAGTTGTTGGTCACAAGGAACCCAAAACCATCATCCATCGAGTGCTCCACGCAAATCAGACTGAGTTTAAATTTGGGTGGACCATTCGCGCTCGCCTTGGGTATTATCCTGCTCAGTTTGAGTGGGGGTGGCAAACTTAGCCAATCAGGTTGACAAAGGCCTTTGAGCTAAATTTTA
>NW_012236486.1:0-29432 GCF_000787575.1 Acytostelium subglobosum LB1 | reverse complement strand
ATCAACAATGGGATGACAGCGAGTCTGAGGATGAGTCAGATGCACCGAGTCCCAAGAGGTTGAACTCCAAGAAGACGAACAATACCAAACAAAAGACTACTACTGCTCCCAAGATATTCAAGAAGGTGACCGACAAGATTATCACAGAGGACATCTACAAGAAGACTTATGCCAACAAGAGAACGACATCTACTCAGTGAGGACACCGCCATTCGACCTCGTGGACCGGACCTATTCGATCATGTGGACAGGGCAAAAAAATAAATGGAAATTCCTAATCAATGTGGTTCGTTCGAGTTCGCGAACGACACGGGCATTACTGTTGGATTAGGTCGTCCACGTATTGGTTCATTCATCATCCCAGCTGCTGAAGCTGGAGTGGAATCGTTGTTCTCTGGTGTACAGGATCTTTGGACTAAAAAGAGGAACAGGATGATGAAACAATCAGTGGCAGGATACATGAAGCTCAAGACTGATTGGAGACGAGATATCGAGGAATACAAAAGCCTTTTCGATGAATCAGATCAATAAATAACATTGTTGTCTTACAAAGAGTACACTTTCATGAGCAGTGTAGTACCGGTTAATCGGTTATCCGGTCGAATATCGGTTAAAGGAGATATTCGGGTAACCGAGCTCGGTTACAATCTTTGAGCAACTACACGACCGAGTAAGGAATTATCCGAACCGAATGATATTGATATCTCGTTTATTCGAACCGAGTAGTATAATAAGCTCGGTCTCAAACACTGGTTTGGAGGCCTCGGCCTTCCCGACATTGGACTCAGAGACACCGCCCAGAAAACATACATCTTCGACCACTTCCTCAACTCTCACAACTCACTCCCATATGGCCCTGCATGGCTTCACAACCTTCAGGAACAGATCTCTTTCAACCAAGCAACCAACCTCCCATGGACAGACCCACAAGCCTACGGCCAACTCTCATCCATCCAACAACTCACCTTCAAGGCCTGGCTCACCGTCAATGCCTCAAAGTCCGTCACACAAATGCCAACACCAATATTCAACACCAACCCTCTCCAACTCCACTCCAACGACCTCTCCTTCCTCAAGTTCTTCACACTCAACAACCAACCAATCTTCACAACCAACTCCAAAAAGATCACTCTCAAACACTACTACCTCCTCCTCCTCTACAACAACCTCAAGTCATCTCTCCCTCGAGATGTGACAACATTCCAATACCCTATCACTCCTTCCCAGTTAGGTATACAACTGCAATACAACATCGACTACACCAAACTATTCCCAGCTATCAACATGGTCAAGCACAAACGTGCACACAACACCATTTTCAGATATTCAGCCAAGCTCCTACCTCTCATCAAACCTCCACCCGCATGCCCAGCCTGCGGCGTCCGTAACATCCTCACATCGTCGCACATCTTCTTTGACTGCCCCGTCCTTGTCAATCGCAACATTGATGGACTTCAATTCGCCGCCACCACCTTGAGCATCAACATGCCTCAATGGTCTCCATCCATCCTCGCCCAATACGACTGCAGACACTCAACCCTGCGCATCAACCTCGTCGCAATCACCATGCATCAGATATGGCTCGACTTCTGCCACTGGAAACACCAAAGTAACCAAAGGCACTCCTCTCTTCAGACAATCAACATCATCACCCAAGACATCATTCGGACAGAAAGTACCATTCTCCACAGCAAACTCCAACTTCAAGTTGCTAAACTTAGATCACAATCAGCTCCAACTGMACAAATATCGTCCCTCCTCACCAAAGCAACTATCAAACACCTGGACAAATGGAACTCCATAATCGACACTGAATATCTCGCCATGTAAACAACCAACACCAATAAACAAGTAGCCTAGAGTGTATATGCTCTTTGTAATTAAAAAAAAAAACCCAAAATAKCTTATACAAATAAATATAATTAATAWTWYATCTTATATTATAACTGTATAATGACCATATTGACCTTTTKTTTAYTCAAAATTACCWTAATATCACTCAAAATCACTCTAAATTATGTTATATCTACCAAAGAATCGAACYCACGACCTCAAAATTGCATAAGTGGCTMAAAATTACCAAGTCAAAAATTTGTATGAGAGACTTGAARATTCAAGTCTGGGAGGAGGGGGAAAAGTTTTCCCCCTGTCAAGTCACCCCCTATACCCTACCCTACCCTTAATCGGTTTTAGTTTGATCATAATAGATATACCTACAGTATATTTCATATGTTATGGACACCCCCTCCTCGAACAGGTACTATTGTGTTATCTCATACCAATTTGGGACTATGTTCTGGTTCACTTCCAAATATAGTAGTAACCTTTTATTGCAACATTTCCATTTATAAGTATCTTTCCAAAAAAGGATTTAATTTATCCCAATCAAACAAACAGTTTTTTGGTTGAAGTAATGAACATGTCCATTATTTATGCAATGGAAATGAATGAATGTGTTCAAACATCAAACATTAAGTTGGAAGAGATATAATATTATTTATGTAGATAACTATCAATCATGTCATTAACAGAAGCAGAGAGAGCAAGAATAGTTGCAGCCAAGACGAGAGGATATTCAAAGAATTTAATATCAAAGATGTTTGATGTTTCCCGATCAACAGTGAGCAGGACTATTCAGCGACACGGAGAGCGAGGAGACTTCAAGGACCGCGTCAAATCGGGACGCCCTTCAAAGTTTTCTCGAAGACTTAGGAGGAGGATCATTAGAGCTTTGGTTAGGAAAGAGGTAATCAGTCTGGAGGAGTTGAAAGCCAAACTTGAAGAGAGATACGAAACAAACATTTCAACGGCTCAAATATCACGTATTGCCGCAAAGGAAGGCCTCACCTATCGCAGTTTAAGCAGGAAGCACGATCTAAAGCAAGACAACGCCGATCAAAGACTTGAGTTCGCATTGGCTCATCGAGACTGGACGGTTTAGCAATGGGAGGAGATAGTATTCTGTGATGAGACCACAATTGAGTCCAACTTCAAGAACTATCGTCAGTACGAGTGGGCCAGACAAGATAACAATACATTCAGCCTTGTTCATGGCATGAGGAGGCTTCCCGGATCCAAGGTCAACCTATGGGGTTGTGTCACCAGTGCTGGAGTGGGATTACTGTCAGAGATCGAAGGCAATTTAGAACAAGCTCAATACACGGAGATAATTGACAACGCATAGACTGATTCCATCGATCATTATCATGGTCAGCTCCCCAATTTCACACTGGCGATGGACAACTGTCCAATTCACAGAGCTACCAGTGTCACCACTCACTTGAGGAGGAGGAGGATTCCAACCTTATTCATTCCTCCATATTCACCAGACATCAACATCATAGAGAATCTTTGGGCGATCTTGAAGAAGAGAGTAAAGAGAGAGCTTGCAAAGGCCTCTAGAACAGACTTGTCGGAACTTGCAACCGAACAATGGGAGCATATTGATGACCGCATTGTGAGAACCTCTATGCATCATTGCCTCAACGAATGGAGGATATCATAACAGCTGATGGATGGTGGACCAAGTATTGACAATTGCCAATACCACCAAGAATGTTCTTCGTTGGAACTTAGTCAAACAAAATTCGTTTCATATATAATGGCCATGTTCATTACTTTTTATTTCAACACAATCAATCAATTATTTATAAATAAATACAGCCAACAATTAATAATTAAATATTATTTTGTTGATCTATTACTCTATTACTTAGAGACAATAAATCGTAAATATAAACCTTAATTTTGAAGAGATATAGTTTATCTATCAGTTCGATCAGGGGGTGTCCATAACTTATGAAATATACTGTATATAGACTAAAAAGTTTGATGCGAGTCCATTAACAAATATCCAATAAGGGCTATCATATTGAATAGAATAGTCTAAAGATCAAATCTAATATTTAAAAATAATATTTTCAATTTTATAAAGTTATTTTTCTTCAAGAGAAAGTTTGTATGGGATGGAAGTTCGAACACATATACTTTTTTCAAACAGTTAAAACTAATAGATACAAATATCCCTCTAACAATACTGCTATCAGATATACCTACCATAATCATTTAACATATTATATCATTCTTTACACTTGTCTAAACAACATATTGGAAAAACAAATAAATATTAATAAACAATAATTAATTTTAATGAAAATTTCACAGTTGTTTGAATCACTTTGACAATGACTCAATAGACAAGTCATTAACAACTATGATACATATAACATTAGTACAAATACATACAGACAGTGGATAATTTGATTAAACAATAACATTGAAGCTTATACATCAACATCATCCACTTTATGACATCCAGATTTACAACAACAACAACTGATGAAGGTCGATCTATCAACTCCTGACAATGTCATTCAACACCTCAACATAATATATAGTTACTCCTCTTATCAACGCGAATCGATCAAGTTATCAATCATCGTCATTGAACAACATCACACCTGACATCATGCATGCATGCCTTTCGAATGCGTCTCGACACAACGATGATGCACCAACAATGTTCAACACATACGTTTGATACACCAACAGATTCAGTACATCTACAGGAATCGATCTATATATAATATGTGACTGTTGAACCTATTCTTACAAAGTAGAGCTTGCAGAGACATCATTTCCCATTACACGCGCCAAGAGTCGCACTCCAACTGCCACCAACATCTCGATAACACCTACAATTGACATACCAACAGACTCAGCACATCAAGGTGAATCGATAGATATATTGTACATCACTTCTGAAGCTATTCTTTAGCAACACATTCAACAACAGCCAGGATACACTCACATTGTGGCATCAACTACGATCGTCGCACTCCACTGATCACCAACATCGTCCAACAAACACCTATGACACATCATCAGACTTGACCTATCAAGAAGAAGCGATACATACTATATTCATTGTTGTTACTACTTCAACAATGAGTAATCCACATCAACTTGTCGAATCTTCATTCAACTACACAGGTAACAACCAAAACCTTGGGCAGATCGTCGCACTTCTACTTCTAACAATAACTAATACCAATCAAGATTATAGTATAGAAATACTCAACACATCAAGATGAAGCGATCAATATATTACTAATCACTGTTGTAGTGATTCATAGGAATTACAGTCTTGGACAGCCACGCAACGACGACCATTTACAGCTAACTTGGATCGTCGCACACCAACCAAGGACCTACATCATCCAACAACTCCTATGATACTCAAACAGACTCGACTCATCAAGATGAAGCGATATATACCACAATCATTGCCGTTCATCGTAATCTATATTAACTTGGATCATCAACATCACGCCTTGTTCGATCTCATCAGCGTCGTCTTGCCATCTACCATGCGATGGAAGTTGAGAACAACACAACACACCCTCTCTAGTGCACTAAAAGAGTGAGTATCGAGTAGCATATATGACCAAGGAATCATACCTTTCACTCTTGACACTCACTCACTCATACCAACTCAACCTTCCACTTCATCTGTAGCGAATGGTCATGTTTTCACAACACTGATGCCAGGACGGTCCAGGCCCTTCTGCCAATCAAGGTGGATAAGGTGACCTGTACGATTTAGACAACACACACAGTCAACTCTCTGATCCTTGTGTTCTCAGCCAAAGAACAAGGTACCAGAGCCACTCATACTCATGACCCTGTTTCGACAACAATGTGCCAGCTATATTCCTCATCTCCCTTGGCTACTCAAATCAATTAACGTGGCCCGACATGTCTGGAAAGGTCTATGTGTCAACGTACTATCCACAAAGTCATCTACACAGGACTGCTCAATACAAAGTCTCTGGCTATGTCTCACACTGGTTGGCGTCCCTCCGTCATGGTTGGGCTCGTCATGGCTGCTGTCGGTCTCTGTGGCCAGAATCAGTGCCAAACTCAAGGAGAAGGAGCAGGACGACGACATGGACGATGACCTCAACAACAACATAAAGGATGCTTTGGACAACTCAAGCATGTAGGTGTACGTCAGCAAGCTTTGGAAGTACGAGCAGCCCACCAACCGACCTATGCGAGCGACTTCTTATGATCCTTATGCCCACACCCGTCACCAAGCCACAGTCGTCCGGACAGTCAGATCTGTCTGCGTCGAACCAAGCCCAACAGAGTGAAACCAAACGATATACTGTGTACGAAGAAAACAACCGTAAAATCCTCTACTACCGAGACCAAGATCACTCCGACAGCAGCAAAGTCCCATAGGGTCATCTCTCTCTGAGATTGTGGCACCCCACGACCCAGCATAATTGACTACGCCTTCCTTGATAGGCTCAAGTTCTTGTATAGATGAAGCAAAAGATCACATCACATGAACAGGCCAATCTGGACACCTTCCTCCGGGGAGTACGCCCAAGCACCAAGACGTTACCAGCTCCAACAGTGATCAACTATCAAGGAGACAATCACGTGGTCAAGGAAGAACAGTTCTCGATGCATCGAGTCACTTGGATCAACAAGGAGTACATCCAATTTTTGGAAATGATAAGAAGGAATCATCCTGGTTACCTCGATCGATCTTGGATCAGCATATGACGATAGGTCGCATCCTCCATCGATTGCCGTGCGGTCCAAGACCACAACTCCAACCAAAGCCCAAGACATATCAGCCTAGTGGATATGGCAGAGAGTTATGAAAATGGCGACCAGCACTAGACCTGGAGAGGTAACGATCTGGCATCACCATCACAGAGCGCATGGAACATCAAGCAGTAATGGGCATCTCCACAAAGTCTTGTCGCCCACCCATAAACTACCAAACAAACTTTCTCATTTATTCATTAGTTACTTGGTTACCAAACAAATATAAATTTGAAATGACATTGGCATACTTTCATAGTCGTGTAGCCACATTTATCTCGTGGGTCGGCGCCTCTATAACAACCCCGGCCTATCTAATTAATGCATTGCCAACATCTAGAGAGACTCGAATTGCAGTACGAGCACGGCAATGATGTCCAAGAGGCAGAGATGTTCACACTTGACCAGGGAGAACTTGCCCAACCTCAAGCATCTGACGCTGCAGTGCTGTCACGGTCGCCGGCATGATTTCGGCGAGGTCGCCGCCTACTGCACCACGCTGTACTTCTGCTTCGATGAGCAGGATCTCAGTTGCATTCCCAAACATACGTGTCTTCCAACAGTGGAGACATGGCGCCTATCAAAACACATACGTTCATCAGCAATCATGTGATATTCAGATTGGCTAACGCAACCAAGCCCTACAAAGACCTCTACGGCATATTCAGCATTCCAGCCAAACAATTTGGCTGACACCAAACATCTATAGTCTTGAACACCCTCTCTAGTGCACTAAATAACGTGAGTATTGAGTAGCATCTATGGTCAATGAATCATACCATTCATTCTTAACACTCAGAAACGAGACTTGTCTTTCATGTTGAGTCTCAAAGATAACAGATGACTTGGTCATTCTATCTCTCTCTTGTACTTTAAGAATTTAGAAATTGATCTAAACTACTTCCTTGTCAGTCAGTGTGGAAGTAGTAAACTTTTGAAGTGTTATTGATAAATGTCGCTTTGTAAACTTAGTACAGTAGCGCGAGTATAGTGACCTACTGGCCAATCAGATCTGGTTGTTGAGTAGTGTGCCACCAGATGAAGTTGTCCATGGCTGATTGATTTGTTGAGTGTAAACTCGATGAGCGACTTTGGCATGTGAAAAGTGTCAAATAGGAGCAGTAAGCATTCGTACCAGTTGTTTTGGACGCACTTGGCCAAGGACTTGAGAATATGAGTGTGGCTGCCACCCACTAGACTCTGATGGATCTCCTCCCATCTCGTCTGCTCTGTTCCAGCTGCAAACTGTCGCTCATATTGGATGATCAAGTAAAGAATATCGTGACTGCCAGAGAATAATAAATCAATGATTAGGTTTGCAATGTTATTGGGTGTGCAGTGATGTTCAATTTGACCAATCGAGAGTAGGAACTCAAAGACCTGTATATGAGAACCAGTGGCCGCACCAGAGTAGGCTTCGAATGTGCAGCATTCAGTTCGATTGTGATATAAGTAGGTGACAACATTCAAATGTCCATTGGAAGCTGATTTTTCCATTGCTTCGGTGGTGTTGGCATCTGTTCGGTGTGTTGTCAGATACTCCACTGTCTCCAGGACTCCTTCGGTTGACGCTTTGATTATTGTTTGTGAGACTTCAGACGAGGACACAAATGGCTGATTGAGGAGAAGACGAATAATATCCAAGTGTTTGTACCCAAATGACATCGTGTGCGATGGGACGTGCTGCGGTTTGTGATTAAGGAGAAGTTGGAGTATCTCGATCTTGCCATGCATAGCCAAATCGGGGAAGACATCCCAAGTGTAGAGGCATATTTGGGGGTACTTGTTGCACAGTGGCTGAACCATCTCAAAATAATTGTTTGTGATAGCCGTGTCGATTGGATAGACACGTATATTTGATCGGTATACAGGATTGATGATGTCGCTGTCCAGGAGTCCTTGAAGCAAATCCAAGGCGTCCTTATGCTCATGGCCCATATTCCATATACATGTTGCCAAGTCGTCCAAAGTGAAGGGGCGATGTTGCGCTGGCACGCTTTCAATGATGAATGCTCTGACTTCATCGTTGAGCAGGTACTGAAATGAGCAATCTCTGAAATCGTTATCGATGGCAAATGCATTTGGATGATTAGCGATAAAGTTGCGCGCCATCGATGCAGTAGCATTAGGAGAAAGTAATGTTGATGAGATGACAGCACTGAGAATTTGATCACATTCGACACATGTTAGTTGCTGTTGCTGACATAAATGGTTGTCCAAGAGTTGAAACATCTCAATGCGACCAGACTGAATCAGTGCTTTGAGCAATGACCTTCCATCTAATGCAAATTTGATGTTTGGATGAGAGATCAGGCGTTGTATGAGCTCGATCGATTGTATCGACTGGTCAATCGTGTGGACCCAACACTCTCTCTCGTTGGTATCATCACAGTGATCCAATAGGTACAAGACTATATCTAAATTGCCTTGTGACAAAGCTTCTGTAATCGCAACCATTCCAACGATGAACGGTGTTCCCAGTTGTACACACTCGGCGTGGACGTATTGCACCAGTTGAAAGTCTCCATTGATCACGGCATTGACGACAATGTCCTTGGTGCTAATGCCAACATTATCTACCTTCCTCTTCAATGCCACAAAGGTGAGGTAGTTGGTAAGGGAGCGACAGACAACGGGTGCGAGACTGCCATCTTGAAGGAGCTCTGGCATTGTTCGATTGATGCTCTCGAGCAGATCCATACTGAAATAGTGCAGCAATGTTGACTGTACGATCTGGATGACATTTGTGTGATCGATGCAGTGGAAGAGCAGCCCAACAGAGGTGATGAACTCCAGTGCACTCTCGGTCGAGCTAATCGACTTGATGAACTGTTTCGATATTTCCCAGTGGATGATATCAAGGGACGAGAAGTGGAACAGGTGGATGTGGCCCATTAGGCAGTTGAACATCTTGAAGTCGACCAGTGTACTCCATTTGATTTTGGTGATATCGATGAGATACTTGCCCCGTGCAACGCGATCACAGGTGCAGTTGATCAGAACATAGGAGAGGAACTCGGTGTCATTGCTGGCCAACGTTGCATTGAGTGCATCGGTCGTCAGAACGTTGTGATGTTCATTGTTCATCTTGATGTTGTAATCAAAGAGCACTTGGAATATCTGACGATTCTGGTGCTTGACAGCAAGCATCAACAGGTTGTTCAATGATCCTGTCTCCTTATCCAGTGCATCCAGGTATCTATACAACAGCAGTTTCGCAGTCCTCTCCTGATCGTATTGATCCTGTATCATCTTGATTCTTGGTAGGTTCAGTTTTCTGGGCTGCAACTTCAAGAAGATGCCTCTGCTAGGTGCCTCAATTGTCGTATCCACACTCAATAGAGCTGATGATGGTGGTGATGACAAAGATCTCTCCTCAATGACACCAGCAAGCTCATCAAAAAGCTTAATAAACAATGCAGTCCTGCCATGGATGACACAGGCTGAAAGCGATCTCTGAGCTCCAACCTGTATATCTCTACGTTGTTCAAAGATCTGTCTCCTGATCATTGCGATCCTGAACACTGTCAGGAATGACACACTAGCTTGCTGTTGATGATGTTGAAGATGCATGCCAGTATTATTGGTATTGAGACAAATAACTACTATGATGCAGGTGTGAGTTTCACCAACCTTTTAAACATCAGAATCTGATCGACTGAACTCCAGATAAATATCTCCTCATGGTCAAGCAATTCAATGCTCCCATTACCAACAAGCTGGTGTACTGGTCATTGTGGTTGTGATGGGCCACGATACGGTGGAAAAGGAGGTCGACCTGAGAGATGTCAGTGTAGCAGCTCATAGTTAAGTATCATTGCTGTTGTTGTGGAAGGAAAGGAACGAAAATTGATATTAACTTATAGTAATTCTTTAATTTGTTTGATCAATCAATATGGGACTTTAGAATCCACCGTATTGATTATAGTTGTTGTATCCTTGCTGTTGCTGTGGAACAAACTGTTGTGGGTTGTTGTACATCATGCCGGTGGCAGGGGGCAGTGCCAGCATTCCTCCGGTGGCGGCATAGCCGTAGCCAATGTTGTTGAGATCGGGCTGGTAGGTGGTAGCCTCAATGTGCTGCTGCTCCTTCTCCTCCTCCAGCTTCTTTTGGCGCGCGCGCAAGTCATCCATGAGCGTGCCGACGTTGGTGTTGATCTCCTTGACGTACTGGATCAGGAAGGGGAAGGCGTGGTTGATGATGTTGTGTCTCCAGGCGAGCTCGAGGACCACGTCTGGCTTGACCAGGTCGTAGCATGTGAACAGACAGGCAGAGAAGGCAGCGTTGTTGCCCTGCTCCACAAAGAAGTTGAGCAGCTCCTCGGCCAGGGCGGGGTTTCTCGAGTCGGCGGCCGATTGCATTGCGTCCTTGTACAGACGATCCTTCTTGGATAACTCGAGTGACTGTGCCCAGCGGTTGTTCTTCTTGTAGAGATAGGCGGCAATGCGACGGAACTCAAGGAGCTCGTGCTTCTCGAGCTTCTGAGCGAGGGCTATAGTGCCAAAATTGGCGTTGGCATCGATTGATGCGCGCAGAGCCTCGTAGTCCTCCTCCTCGACGTAGAGCTCGTTCAAAGCCTCGTTGATCGAGACAACGTTCTGCTCCTGGGCCGATACAAGCCATGGCTTGACGAGGGGCAGATGGCCCAACGAACGGATGAGGGTCACGGCACGAGAGTGCTCAATTCTTGATGACATGACGGCCAGCAGGTCGTTGATGAGCAGGGGTTGCTCCTCCAGATAGAACTGGATGGCGTTGAAGTAGAGCTCCACCTTGGCCACCTTGGGGATGGTCTCCTTGAACAGGATGTGGTCCCATGCTTCAATGGAGTGGGCCATCATCGTGTTGATGGCATTGTCGTGCTCGTCGTAGTGGATGTAGAGGTAGGTGAGCTCTGACCACTGCTGGTTGGCCTGGCAGGCCTTGATCACCTTGGGCACGTTGAGACGGGCGTAGTACAGCTTGATGTGCTCCATCAACTTCTCCTCCTTGTAGCGTGAGTAGAGAACGGCGAGCTCGGTGAACATGCCGACGTGGGCACGGTCGCTGGCCAGACCAGACTCGAGCAGGGCGATCAGCTCGTTGAAGTATCCACGGTCCTCGTACTGCTTGATGAGCTCCTCAAGCTCATCACCGTGCACGATGATCTGGATGCCACACACTTGGGCCAGACGGAACTCGCGAGCGTCGATACAGGCTGCGCTTACCTCCTTCCAGGTCTTGGTGCTGTTGGCCTTGCGGGCCGAGTCAACGGCAGCCTGGTACTGACCGAGCTTGACGAGACACGATGTGAGACGCGAGAAGTTGGAGATGTTGGTGAAGAGGATCTTGGCAGCCTCGTAGAGGCCGGCGTCGTAACAACGGTCTCCGACTACCTGGATGTGAGCGCTGTTAGGCGAATTGATAAAGTCCTCCATCTCGACCAGCTTGTCGACCTTGGCGAACGAGAAGATGAGCTCCGACTCGATCACGGGCTCCTTGATCTTCTTGCGGCACATCTGGAGGTATTTAACCAGCTCCTCGTAGCAATTGGCGCGCTCGGCGGCCTGGATCACCTCGTGGTAGTTGTCCACATGGTTGGCCTTGATGAACGACTCAATGCACTCCTTGACCATGTTGGCCTTGAGCTGGGCATCTCCGAGCTTCGAGTACACCTCAATCTGGTTGACGCGGTCGGCAAAGTCGTAGGCACGCTCAATGGAGCCAATGTGGTTGATGAGCACCTCTATGGCCTCCACGTTGAACTGGAACTTCTTGTAGATGAAGAAGGCCTCCTCATAGAGGCCGGCCTCGATGGCCACAAGAGCAATACGGTTGCCCTCAAAGTTCTCCAACTTATTGATGTAGTCCATGACACGCGACTTGTCAGCGCGGATGGCCGTGAGGATGAGCAGGTTCTGCAGCTCCGTGGCCGTCTTGAACTCCTTACCCTCAATGACAATCTTCTCCAGCAGCTCAATCAGCTCATTTGGCAGGTTGGCGTCCATGAATGCCTGCACGGTGGTGCTGACCTCGATGGCGTTGGTCGACTCGGGCAGGGCAGTCTGAACGACCTGGTCGATGAGCGAACGCTTGTACTCGTTCTGGTCAGAGAGCACGTAGGCCCAAAGGTCAGTGTCCTGACGCTCGACCAGGTAACGGGCTTGGTTTTTGAAGAGGGCATTCTTGTTGGTCACCTCAATCAGCTCGTAGTCGCAGAGACCGCGCTTGTACGTGACAAAGGCCAAGTATGGGTCGCGCTTTTCGCAGTACTTTCCGACGACCTTGCTGTCGTAGAACTGGTTATGGATGAGGAAGGCCTCTGGGTTCTTGTTGCTATCGATGTAGATCTTGGCCAACGCGTTGTGAACGGCGGGCTCGATCGAGCCCTCGCTGACACGGGCCTCCAACCAAGGCAGCAACAGCTTGAGACGGTTGCGTTTCTCGACCTGCTCGACAAGGGTGTCGGCGGGACACATGTTCCTGACGCTCGAAATCAGGTTTCTGAGGTAGTCCTCCTGGCAGTCGAGGTCGAGCAGTGCACCAACGACCAATGGTGTGTTGACTGGGTTAATCTTTTGCACGTAGGCCTCGATGTACTTGTTCAAGTTGTTCTTGTAGAGGTAGTTGGTGAGATCCGAGATGAACTGGTAGCGGTCGCACACGATGATCAGTGGCAGCTGATCTGGCAGCTTGGCCTCCTTGAGGAAGTCGCGTGTCTTCTCTGGGTCATAATAGTTGCTGTCGCGACACATTCTCTCGACCTCCTTGTACTGGCCACTCTTAGCGGCAGCCTCGATGTACTTGAAGTGCACCTCTGGCGACTGGCTGGTGACGACGATCTGTGTCAAGTAGAGGTAGAGTCCCTCAAACAGACGGAAGTTCTCAAACATGCCAATAACAGTGTCCGATGTCATGGTCTGCTCGTCTGTGTAACGGATGGCGATGGCCACCACCAACTGCAGGTATTGGCGTGGGTTGGTGCGCAGGAAGTCGCGCATACACTCCATGCGGTCCTCGGGGTTTATCGTGCCAAAGTAGTTGACAAGGAACTCCTGGTTGACCATGGAGCCAGCAGTGTTGAGCACACGCTTGATGTCGCTCAGCTCGGTGTAGTGCTCAAGTGCGCGCTGGTACAGACCGGCCTTCTCACAAAGGTTTCCTATGCGGATACGGTTGTAGTGGGTGAAACGCTGGCTGCCCATGATGGCGTCGGCGTTCTGGGGTGCGTGGATAAGGTTGAGCTCGAGCAGCTTGGTCTGGAGGTTGGCATCGCTTGGGTTGTTCTCTGTGAGCACAGAGAACAGGAAGTTGGAGGTCTCCTGGATCATGTTGCGTGCGCTGAACAACTCAACGACGGCCATTGGGTCGACGAATGGGCCGTTCTCAACCTTGACGAGCTTGATGGCAAACTCGGTGGCACCAGCAGGGTTGATTGGTGCTAGACGCGACAGCAGGAACATGTAGTCGGGCGAGTAGTTGATCTTCATGCAGTAAGCAATGATCTTGTCGTACTCGCCAGCTTCGGCAAACAATGCGATGGCCTTGTCTGATGCGTTGGCGCGGTAGTAGATGGAGAGTGCGAGCTTGCGGTCATGGGGACGCACCTCATCACCGAGTTGCTCGGAGCACTCCAACTTGTCGTCGGTGAGCCACTTCTCCAAGATGTTCTTCTTGCCCTGTTGCAGAACGGGGCGCACCAGCTCGAGCGACTCGATCTGGTTGAGCTTGCCCTTCTCGAGAAGCATACCAAAGTATTGCAGGAGGGGGGATGGCTGGTTGGCAACGCCCTGGATAGCCTGGAAGCGCTGAATGGTCTGCTGGTTCCTCAGGATGGTGCCGGGCGAGTCAGCAGCGACCTTGGCGGCTTCCTTGTAGAGGCCTTGCTGGAACAGACGCTCAAACTGGCCTTTCAGAAGATTGTCGGCGCCTGGCAGGTTGTTCTTGCTGGCCATCGAGATGGCGAGGTCAAAGTTGTTCAACGTGTTGCAGATGTAGGGGATGATGTTGTTGTCGTCGATCGACACGGACAGAACCTGACCCTTGCGGTTCACACAGATGATGCCGTTAGTGCTGTCCTGGAACGACGTGACAAAGATGTTCTCCGAGCTGATACGGTTGCGGTAGATCAGACTGGCGGTGGACAGGTCAAACAAGTGGATGTAGCCCAGCTTGGTAATCATGTAGATCACCTCGTACTTCTCAGAAATCTGCATGGCGACGGGGAAGTCGTTGAGACCGGCCTCGGGCGGGTAGAACACGTCGGAGGATTTCTTGACAAAGTTGGGGCCATCGCCCTTGCTCACCTCGAGCACGAGCACCTTGCTGGCAGCGGGGGTGCGACTTGAGATAGCAAAGAGGATGGAGGGACGGGTGGCGCCTGGCACAGTGTAGTTTGCAAAGCAGGCGGCGTGGCCCTCGATCGACTGCGAGATGGACTTCTCAACCGAGTAAAGCTGGATGCGACCGGCAACGCGACCCTCCACCTGGTGGATGGCCACCAGAACCAGCCACTGCTGCGTGGAGTCCGAGCGGTAGTTGATGATCTGAGTGTTGACAAGGTCGGGGTGGCGGTCAAACATCTTGACGGGCTCGCCTGTGCCCTCCTTCGACCAGTGATAGACTGCGCTTGGTGTCACCAGTGCCAGCGTATTCGATGAGATCCACTTCCAAAACTCAAGGTTCTCTGGCATCTGATGTGACTTTAGCTTCATCTTTTGTTCAATGCTGATAAGCTGTATCAAGTTGCCGACTGTTTATCGATGGATTGATTGATTGATTGAGCGAGCGTGAAAGAGTTAGAGATTGTGAATGGGCAAATCAGTGAGCGACGAGGATGATTCATACCCTTCAAGGCCAGAATTGGTTCCTTTGGGTTCATGATAGCAGCCTCAGCATCGATTTGCTTTCTCAGGAGCTGCGAAGGGTTGTCAGTGTCGATGATAACGACATTGTTGCCACCGTTTGGTGCTGTCTCTCTAATACAGATATACTTCTCACTCTCCATTGTGAGTGTGGCAAAGCCAATTGCCTGGGCGCCAATGCCCAAGTTGGACAGCTACATATGTCATGTGATGTTCAATCGACCGAATGAAGTGATTGAATGAACGCATGTTAGCTATGTTTGTTTTTATGTTTTTTTTTTTGATTGCAACGTGGTCATTGTCATCATGAAGTTGAAGTAGTTCTTACCTGCAAGACCTCCTTGAATACAATTGGTAGGTTGGCCATTGTTGTTGTCTGATCTGATCTGATCTGGTCTGATTGAATTATATAACTACAATACAAAACTAGTTGTTCTATTGTAATGTGTAGTTTAATATACAAAATGAGTGATGATCAGATGTTCCTCTTCTTCTTTAAAAAGATTCTGAATATCTCTAATCAACAACAATAATATATATATATATATATATATATATATTTATAAAGAGAGAAGAGAAGAAATATATATAAGTGTAATAAAATGTAAATGTAAAGAAGGAGGTGAATGAATGGATGAAGGAATGAAAAAAGGAGAGACTTTGTGTTTGTGTGTGGTGTGATGATCATCATTCATCCATTTAATCAATAAATTAAAATAATTATTAAAAATGAATGAGTGAGGTTTTGTTTTTTTGAAATCCTTTGGGGATATTGTGCACAATATGAGTTCATTGACCAACTATTGACCTAACAACAACTAGGGAATTGGACTTGGTTTGTTGAAACTATTAAAAGATAAATCATTACAATCGAGTTGCAATACATTCAATCTCGTTCATTCATCTCACATCCGAGAACAGATACCAACATATTGAGGTTTCAGTTGTTCCTTCATTCGGTGAAGGACATCCAGGAACTGAGGAGTGGTACACAACTAGTTGAGTTTCTCGACTAACTCGATGTGATGGCAACTAATGCTTCAATGTACAGTACTACTGTTCATATGAACCTGGTATTGGTAAAGGCAACAAAAAAAAAACCTTCAAAAAAGAATCGTTTTCAAAGAGGTTGAGCTCAAATAATATCTTTTTGGGACCTTAGCCTTACCAAATAGTGCATGATTGTTAGTTTAACATATATTTTAGTACATATACTTTTACATATATATATTAGTAGTAGAAGCAAACAACAATAATGGAATCGTTTGAAAGATTCTCTATGGATGTTGACCATGCATTGTCAGATGAGAGCAATCAGGTGACAAAGACAGCGGTCGAGCAGGAACATGTTGAAGAACCAAAGAAGGATCCGTTATATCCAGACTACAACAAGGAGTTCCATAAGCTATTCTTCTCAGTCACTCAATACAACAAGACTCCAATCGAGATACTAAAGAATAATGCCTTCTCTGGTGAGTTGGCTTCATCCCCATTGCGTGGTCTAGCATGGCGTGTATGTTCATTTATGGATTGATTGATTGATTGATGAGGCTGACACTTGTTCACTACATTACACATAGTTGTTCTTGGGCTGCCTTGATGTCAACAGCATTGAACGTTGGCAACGCATTATTATAGATCAGCGCAATGAATATACCAAGTTACTGGAGGATCACTATGTCGATCCAAGGAATACCACCATCTATGATCCATTATCCAATGATGAGAATGTATGCATTTAGTTGTGACATGTCCACATACACAACCTTCGCCATGCCCCGTCTAACAGTTGCACGCACTGTACAACATAGTCACCTTGGAACAGATACTTTAGAAACATGGAGTTACAAAAGACAATATCATTGGATATAGAGAGGACTTACCAGGACAGGGAGCTGTTCCAAAGGAGTACAACCAAGGAAATTATGCTTAGGATACTGTTCATTTACTCAAAGACCAATAACTTGGTGTCGTACAGACAGGGCATGCACGAGTTGTTGGCACCAATCATTTACCTGTTGCATCAAGAGGTCACCGACTACAAGAAGAACGAAGAGAGCATTGCCCTACACGATAAGCAACAGGCATTGGTCGACACCATCTACGACAAGCAGTACATGGAGCATGATGCCTATATGCTATTCCATGCATTGATGAAGTATGCTTCCAACTGGTTCGGCGTAACGTCCACAGGCAACGCGTTGGCACCCTTTACATCATCTTCATCGTCCTCCACGTCACAATCTCCTCAATCACTCCAAGCTCAGACAAAGCAAGCGCCCAAGCTCACATTCTCTGTAAGTCCATCTTCATCAACTCAGCTCCTTGTGATGAATAATAGATCACGCACTTACTTACCCTGTTCATCATCCAAAGTTGGACCAAGAGACACAGAGTGAGGAGGCCAAAGCAACAGTTGTGAATGAGGCTGTGATCAAGTGTAAAAAGATCAACAAGATATTGAAGAAGCATGACCCTGCCTTGCATTATCATCTCGAGGCCTTGGGAATTGAGCCACAGATTTACTTGCTGTAAGTATGATTGAACAATGCATGTGATGATTGTTCTACATGGACTGACCTCGATCGCACCACGCCATGCTCACATATAGACGCTGGATCAGACTACTTTTTGGAAGAGAGTTCCACTTGGATGATGTGATCACGATGTGGGACTCACTGTTTGCCTATGGAGAAGACCTTATACTCATCGACTATGTCTCTGTCTCCATGTTGACCTACATCAGAGATCAATGTAAGTTTAGCAACACTCACCAATCAATCATTCAACTAACATGACATGTAGTGATCGATAAGGACAATGGAGGCGTACTACAGAGGTTGTTCAAGTATCCACCAGTGGAGGACGTGACATCACTCATTCAACGTGCATTCCGAATCAAGGACACTGTTGGAGATGTTAATAATGACTCATCATCGATTAGCTCAGCATCGATCAGTATTGGCACAGCCTCGGCTCTTGATCAGGAACCAGCAAACAGTCCCTCAAGCATGTTTACACCATTTAACTTTGACCCTCTCAAGCATAACCCAGTAATGCCGTCCTCTGGTCCATCGACAACTGGCGCCGCCGCGCCAAAGACTGCGCCAGCACCCCAACCAACAAGACCAACCATTGTACCAACACCGGTTGCATCGGTGGCCAAGGCCAAGCCACTGCCATCATCCAACCTTACAGCAATCTATGGAGAGTCGTTGTTCTCCATGTCATCGTCATCAACACCATCCACCACCAACTCTCTGACAGCAGAGTCCAAGTTTAGATCGACTAACCTCAGCTCAGGCGACTTGTTTGGAGCGTCCAAGAGCGAGGCTGAGCCTCTGGGATTCTTCACCACGTCGGTGAATCTGAGCACGGCTCGCTCCAACTACTTCAACTCACAGCCCACTGTCCCACCCACCAAGAACTCATTCATCACTTCCAAGTCATCGGTCAACACCGAGATCAAGAAGCTCCGCAACCTCCAACGTTACATCGGTAACTCTTTGGCTGATCTAGTACCAACTCTTCAAGCTGGATTCAGTGATAAGTAAGTTGATCTTATTGATCTTATTGATCTTATTGATTGACTGACACATAACATGTATATATATAGCCCATCATTGAATAGGCATGAACAGTTGTCCAAGGCAGTATCAATGGTCAATCACTTTAAGGACATGCTGCTGGGCGACATTCCTATCCCTGAGAATATTCCAGAGATACCTGAGGCAGAGACAGAGGACCCACTCAGCTCCAAATGAGCAATGTCCATGTTGTTGCCTCTGCCTATATTCCAATCCAATAAAGTAGTACTATTAATAATTGTATTTGATTAATGTTTGTCACCAAGAGGTTGTCTACTCATGTTAAGCATTGGATGTTGTTGTGGAGTGGACGGGTGACTGTGCACAGTACTTGGCATGGAAGTCCTTGATCCTCTCGCCAATCATTGGTTCAATGTCCACTCGGTCTTGAATCTGTTGCTCGGTCTTTCGAATGTATTGTGGCTCTGAGAGGAGGGGAGAGTGGAACACCACCCAGTTCCTATAGTCCGAGAGCAGGTTGCCAATGACCAACTGATGGTGATACGTGCTCAATGAGTTGATACACTTGGAGTCCAGGATATTGATATCAGTCTCCAACTTGAATGAAATGGTATAGGCCTGTGGACACCACAAGCTGATCACCTGCTTCAGCATCTTTGGTACAGGTTCCAACTCAATCCTCAAACCTCCCTTGTTTGATTGTATCTTGTGCTCAGACTTGATTAAATCGATTGAGTGAGGTTAGTAGTTGTCATTGATTGATTGATTGGTTGGCACATTAACGTTACCATTTGATCGAGAGGAATGTAAAAGTCAGAGACGGCAGCAGCGGCATAGACGATGAGATTCTGTTTAAGGATGTTGAGCTCGATTGTGGACGCACGTAGATAGTAGAGGTATTCGCCAACAGTTTCAAAGTTGATGGTGACGAAGCGACCAGAGTCAGAGAATGACTTCCACTTCATAAACAGATGGGACACTTGTGATTTGTAAGTGTCACTGATTCTCGCACAGTGATTCTCGACATCATAGCATAGATAGGTGAATATAGTAGTGTCCTTTGTCATAAAGTGTCTAATAAATGGTTGCAACGAGTTCTTCCTCGTCAAGAACAGCACATGATAACCTTGCTCCAGGAAGTACTCTGCCGTGGCTGCTCCACGACCACCTCCACTAAAGTTATCCAGATATCTCACCATGTTCTTCTCCATTGGTACCATCGTACCACCTGACTATTAAACAGATGTATGTGATGTTAGAATTGGTCAATCAATAAATCAATCAGTCAATCAACAACAACATACTGTGATCAATATAGTCTTTGACCTTGACATTGAACATTGTTGTGCAAATGTCTTGATAGTCTGTAAGTTCTGTTCATAATCAGGTGGTACTATCACTGAATTATAGAACCTCTGAACATTCTCTGGTAGTGAATCTAAGCTGTAGTGGTCTTGTGTAGTTGTCATCTTAACAAACAATAACTTAGATAACAATAACCTGCAGGTGCTTTCAATGGATCACCTGATCGGATTTTGCGATCAAAAAAAAAAAGGATTCGCAATAGACCTTTCATTCGAACTGATCATAGTTATAAATACATACATACATATAATTCAAAGTACTAAATCACTTCCTTTGAACAGTACTAACTAATCTAAAGGGTGCATTGTATGAACGCCAACATCAACAACATTAGAAACATTATCATCATCATCAGCAGCAGCAGCACCGCCATCAACAACAGCAACTTGATGAGTGTCATCATCACCTTCCAAGTCCAACAATCCAACATTATCGCAAACGAATAACATTTACTAAATATATTGTATCTCTTTGTGTTCATTCACTTATTCGATACAATATATTGATCAATCAGTTCACCATACATCAAGTCAAATCAATCAAACAATCAGATTCTCCAATGAGCGACATTAGTCGACGATCAACTTTGTTGCTGCTGCTGCTGCTGATTACCAGCATTCTCACATCACTACTTTGCCCCTTGGTCACTGCGAATGCTTCACCAAGCTCATCATCATCCTATTTGTATGAACTTCCATCAACCTCAACCAACACAACATCCACAACAACACATGGACAGAAGTTGGAGCAACTATTCTCATCGACATCATCAGTTGAGGATGGATGTGATCCTGCATTGGGATGTCAACAGAATGCCAGTATAATCATTTTGGTATTCTTGATGGTACTTCTACTATCAATTCTCGTGGTCTATTTAGTGATCAAACTGCATCTACGCTACCTTCCAGAGTCACTGGCCGTCATACTCTATGGAGTTGTACTAGGATGCATTGTACGATTCCTCTTTGGCAATAGCAACGACATTGTCAAGCATGTCTCAACCTACAACCCCGAACTATTCTTTCTGTTCCTACTCCCATGTATCATCTTTGAGACTGGATTCTCTTTAACAAAGGTATATATCATCATGTTCAATCAATATTTGGAACTATCCCTCTAACGCACCATCACTTCAGTCCGAGTTCTTTTCCAACTTTATGCCAATACTCATGCTGGCAACGATTGGTACACTCATATCATTCTTTGGTACAGCGTTTGGACTTCAACTGGTCGGCAAACTTGGAATCTCAATGAATCTCCCTTGGAAAGATACGTTCATGTATGTATATCCAATCACAGGGCATATGATCATTCAATCACATGACCACTTGCTCATACTCTATATTGACAATATATATATAGCTTCTCTTCAATTGCCTGTGCAACAGATCCAGTAGCAACGTTGGCAATATTCAAGGCATTGGATGTTGACCTTAAGCTGTATCTTATTGTATTGGGGGAGAGTATACTCAATGATGCAGTGTCGGTGATATTGTTCAAGTCTGTGATTGGATACTCACTCAATCAACTTTGGATACCTGCACTACTATTCATTGGCTCGAGCATTGGCAGCCTTGTACTTGGTGTAGCAGTTGCACTCACATTATCCCTGCTACTGAAATGGTTGAACATCAACAGGTATCCTGCGATCGAGTCACTCTTTGTCTTTATCTTTGCCTATATATCCTACTTGTTGGCAGATGCGCTCAACTTTTCTGGTATCCTCTCTGGTATGTTCTTTCATTCCATCTCATTCCAAATGATCAGTAGACTAGGTAGCTAATATTGAACGAACCAATCCATCAAATCACATCACAAATAGCCTTCTTTTGTGGCATTGCATTCCAGAAGTATGGATATAATAGCCTTTCAAATGACTCCAAACACAACACAACACAGATGTTGCGCATGGGAGCATTCGTCTGTGAGACAATCACATTCATTTACATTGGACTGGCACTACCACTTCACTCATTCGCCTTTAGCTACTCATTCTTCTTGTGGAGCATTGTAAGTACCCTTACGAACTGCATTGTTGGTACGCAATCACACTCACTCACAAATCAATCAACGACGAATCAAACATGTAATGTTAGCTATTCCTCATTGCAACAAGAGCATTGGCAGTGTTCCCAATACTTGGACTTCTTAACAAGTTTAGATTCAGCGCCATACCGATGCCGATACAGTTTGTCGTTTTCTTGTCTGGTCTGCGAGGTGCTGTCTCATTCTCTCTGAGCATGTCTGATGAGTTCCACTCAGAGTACCAGGCGTACATCAAGACACAGATGCTCCTATTGGTCTACTTCACTATTATCGTATTTGGATTGAGTACATTCCCTGTTCTCAAGGCACTCAAGATCAAGTCGGCCGAGGACGATATCACAATGGACTTGATTGGCAAGCCCATACACATCGAGACCAACTTCAAGGGTCGCGCCATTGGTTCATTCTTCTCGCGACTAGACGAACGCATTCATCCGTGGTTCACAAAGAACAGCTCGCAGCCACCAAGAGGCGAGCGAGAGGTGGCAAGTGGCGTGGACAACGCATACCAAGACCTCAACGACAGCGACATCATGATTGAGATGGACACAATCATTGAGCAAGCCGATGGTAACAGTCCACGTGGTCAACAACAATCTTCTTCTGATGATGACACCATCGAGTTGATCCCTCATCATCAACACAATCTAGGTGGCCATGATCATGAACTCCATCATCTAGAGCATGACAACTTTAGCTCGAGCACCCTAACCTCTTCCCTCCCCTCCAGCTCATTGTCCAACAAGGACAACATGCAGCAGATGCTTCGACAAAGTCTAAACATGCAAACATATTCACCTGCGGCACCATCACCCACCTCTTCTTCGCTTCGATCCTCATTGATCGCGGCTCCAACACTGTCATCATCATTTGAAGCACTTCATCAATCTATCCATAACATACGTAGTTCAAGAGAGATGCCAGAAGTCAATGACACCACTCACTCCTGAGTCGATAACTCAATCAATCAAATCAATCAATTCAATAACATACACTATATATACTATATTTATTAGGTGTTGGTCACATTATGGATACATCTAGGCAGCTCTTGAATGATAACTGCTTACTGGTGCGTAGACTTGAGTATTTGTGGTGGTGGTGGACACAGCAGTGTTTGTACGACAGGTGTTGATGACAACGGGTACTCGGTTGGCTACGATGATTTGCTTCTCGGCTCTTTCATGTGCTCTATATATCATCTGCTCAAAGGTGGTTCGACTCTTATCGAATGCCCTTCCCTCACGGATCATTTCCTCATTGTTTACCAGGCGTCCAAACATCTCCTTCATCTTTCCTTTCAGTAATTCCTGTAGCTTTGTTGACTTGACTGGTCTAGGTTCCAGAATATCGGTTATGTCAGCGGGTAGTTCAACAACATCTTGTGCGTGTATTAATATTCTATTACTATTATTATTAGTTGGTTGTTGATTTAATTGATTGGAAATGTTGTCTAATGGTCTAGTGGCCGCTCTATCACTATTGTTTATGGTGTTCATCTCTAATGATGATGATGACCCAGAGTATGAGTTTCTCCATTTCCTTGTTATACAAGACATATCTATATTTTAAACTTTAAATTTATAATAGAATGAATGAATGATGGATTGGAACAATAATTATAGTTGAATTAATATTTTTTAATATATATCTTTATCACTAGGACTACTAATATTTGTTAGATTGATGACTAATGAAGTTGGATGTTGATTGCTGTATATACACCCACTGGTGAATGAATAAATGTATGAATCAAGATGATACTCTGAAATCAATAGTCAGACTATGTAGAGTTGCACTACTATCTCAATCACTCACACTAGCACGACATCAACAAGACAGACAGACAGTGGACATTACTTCAGTCTTTGGACACCCAACTTCTCCCCCACTTCACCCCCTTTCTCACTCCGAATCCTATTTACACCACACCATCATGTATGTGTGTTATTGTGAGGGTGGTGGATGAATCAGTCGTCTGCTTCATCAACATCATCATCATCAATAAACTTACCCCATCGGATTATTAATTAAGATTGGATCGGAAATTATATTATTTATAACTACACACATTTACCTTATTTGGAAAATTTGTGATTATTGAGTGAGCGATACGGGGATGATCTTTATCACCCATTCATTTTAAAGAACATCTTCTATTAGAATACATATCTTTATAAATAATGGAAACACCTTTCAAAGCTGTTGGCAAGTTGGTTGACATAGTGAATGGAATGGCCAAGTCCCGTGCCTTATACACCGTAGCACAACTCAATGTTGCAAACTGTATCGAGCCCAATGGAAGAATGTCCTCTGATCAGATTGCAAAACAGGTGCACTGTGATCCCAGCATACTCTATCGATTAATGCGCGCTCTGTCACAAGTCGGAGTGTTCAGGGAGTGTGAAGACGATGAGAGTGGGGCAAGCCACATGTTTGAGCACACAGAGGAGTCGATAGCAATGCGAAACGAGAACTTTGGCAACTTTGTGCTGGCTACGGGACTGCCAACCGTGTTCAAGACATGGGAGTTGTTCCCAGAGGTCGTTACAAAGAGCGATCTATCGACAGGCAGCGGCAACACAATCTCAAACAAGTTCTTTGAGGAGTTGGAGCAGCGACAAGAGGAAGCACTTGTGTTTGGTAAGGGAATGACAGCCATCACCTACAAGATAGCACCATTGTTGGTGGCCCAATCAGACTACAGCCAGTTTGATACAGTGGTTGATGTCGGAGGATCAGAAGGCATTCTGCTGAGCGAGATACTCAAGGTCAACAAGAACATCAAGCTGGGCATCAACTTTGACCTGCCACGACTAATTGAGAAATTCCAAACGTCGATGCCAGAGCGCACAGCTCAACTCAATGCTCGATTCAAGGACGTCAGTGGATCATTCTTTGAATCAGTCCCAACAGGTGATTGTTTTATACTCAAGAGTATCCTACACGATTGGAGTGATCAATGTGCCAAAGACATACTCTGCACTGTTGTACGTTCAATGAAGCCATCGTCCAAGATCTATCTCTACGAATTCCTCGTCAACAATGAGAAGAATGAGAAACAGTCACCGGTAGTATGGATGGACATAAGTATGTATTGTGATGCATCGTCATCAGTCAGGTTATTCCCTTACTCACTCATTCATTCATTCAATAGGGATGCTCAATTATAATGATGGCAAGGAGAGGACATTGAAGGAGTACCAATCATTGGCAACAGAGTGTGGATTGGAAGTTGAGCGTGTTGTGTCAATGGAGATGTTACCATCATTGATTATATTGGTAAAGGCAACTGCAACCACATCTTGATCATCTTACAATCGTGTAGGTTATTTAAAAACGTTTATATGACATCTTCTCACTTATGAGGCCATTGAGACAGTCATAGAAAGAAATGGTCCCTTCCTCCTGGTCAACATTGTTGGAGAATAAACTGGCACTTGATGGCGATTTCGATTCTTTCAAAGAGTTGGTCGATCATCACTTCACATCCAATCGCTTCTCATTGTTTCAAGTCTCGCAATCTCTTTGGTCACTCGAACCACGAAGTTACTTTGTGTTTATTAGTTCATTGAGGCGTACTCCAAGCTCTGTTGACAGTGCTAGATCATAGTTGGTGTGGCAGCCTTGAATTTGAACCTGCAAGATTAAGGCGCGCACTTTTGTCAATGTTAATTATCAATTGGGTTTCAACACAAATATATATCATTGATGTTATCAGATCTCTCCACTTATTTACTAAAAACGATCGTCTCCAAGTTGGAGGACAACGCCGACTTAATCTTGTTGTCGCTGACCTGTCGTCGTCTGTTCAATGAGAGACAACATTATCTCATCTTCTCGAAAAAGGACATTCGATTGGATTACACTGTGCTTGCCTTGCAGTCATCCCAATGCAATAGATTCGTATTAAAGTCATACAAGGAGCTGCTCATTCAATCACTGGCGCACTTTGGAGGAACTTGTTATGTGGCTCATCGCATCATCCCTGGACCCATCCCACCACACACCAAGCATCTCTGGATTGCCAATCCTCAGTTCCAATTGGATCACTCCAACATCCCCGGGGATGGTGTCGAGTGTCTCACATTCGGATCGGTTAATGATAAGACCATCGAGTCTGACAGTGATGTCTCTTTCACCTATAATATCACTGATGGAACCATTCCATCATCGGTCACAGAGCTACACTTTGATGATGGAATCGAAGAACTCAACACTGGTGTGATCCCTTCATCAGTAACAAAGCTCTCAATCACTGGACAGTACTCAATTGGTGTGAACATCAGTTCTGGCGCCATCCCAAACTCTGTCACTGATCTCCATCTAAAACATTGCGGTGATCTTAAGTTGGACAAATGTTTCCTTCCAAGTTCAGTTGTGAATCTCTGCATCGACCCTGGACGGGATGTTGAATGCAGACTCTTTCCTGGATACATTCCATCGTCGGTGCGATCACTCACCTTTGGCAAAGGATTCAACGAGAAGATTACTCCCAAAGACTTGCCTCAAAGCCTCACCTATCTTCATCTTGGAGAGAGCTTCAAAAAGCCGCTCTGTGTTGGCTCAATACCCTCATCGGTCCACACTCTCCACTTAGAGAGTTACGATCATCCTTTTGACAAGATGGACTTCTGCCCTCATCCTTGACCAAGCTCACATTTGGGCGGGGCTTCTCGAATCGCCTTCCACCAGCCTCAACCTTGCCATGTTTGCGCCAACTCAGAGATTTAGAGTTGGATGACAGACGCTCACTCTCTCAATTCATCATCCATGGCAGAACTCATCTGTTTGCCCAACGATTTGGAGAGTTGATTGCCATCATTGACGAGAAAGTGCCACTCAACAAACAACCTACACAACCTGTCCAACCAAAAACAACAACAATAGCACCAACAACAACCATCAATCAGAATGCTCCATCGTCGATTGTTCAGAGGATGGGTCGACAGAATCCAGGGCTATGAAGATAAGCATCGCAATACTCCAGAACAGGACAGTGAACCATTGCGTCGTCTGTTGACATTGGCCGCCAAGCACAAGAATCGTCAGATCACTCATCTTATTCTGGAGTACAACCGAAACAAAGGAGAAGTGTTTCACAATCTTCTGAAGTATGAGGCCATTGAGACTGCCATCAAGAGCAAAGATACAGAGTTTCTCTCCTTCCTCCTGGCCAACAGCTATAGTGGAGGTCCACAGGATTCAAAGCATCACATCAACATTAAAGAGATAGAATGGTCCCTGGTGGATGACTTCCAACTCTTCAAGGTCATCATGAAGCATGTGCACCAATTCCATTGCTCGCGCGATACCATCAGATGGGAGAAGAATCCATCTCTCATCAAGTCGATTGGATCAGTGTGCGATGCACAGGAGTTCATCACCTGGATTGGCGTGCTTGCTGACTGCATTCAAGACTACCAGATACGCCAAATACTCAGCTCCACCTTGCACCAATACTTTAGCCTGGAGATGCTCGAAAACATGCACCGGACATTCCCACAGGTCATTCGAGATGTTGATTGGCTTTCAACTACCATCTGCTCCTCCATCGAGAACTACCTCATCTATCTCGAGTTCAAAGCAGGAAAGTCTGACATTTTTGACAGCTCCACCTGCTTTATCGAGGCTGCCGCTCTCAATGGCAACCTGGAGCTGCTTCAACTGATACATTCCCATTGCATTGACACTGGACTGCCATTCGCAATTGGTTCGATTTCCATTGGCATCGCAGTGGAACATGGAGGGTGCATAGAGGTCGTCTCGTTCCTATTGGATCACTTGGACAACGAGGTTAAAGTGTACATAGTGGGCTCCATCCACCCATCGATTCAGTCTGATACTCTACTTCAACAACTTGTCACCCGTCCAAACATCACTTTCAGCAGATCGACACTCGAGAGCTTGCTTCTCTCCAGCAACTTTGAGATGTTTAAGGCAGTGGAGCGTCTGATGCATCAGCGGCAACAGGTGATGTCGAAATCTGACTATGAACAGCTCCTCAATCAGAGGTTGGCAAGGTGGCCACTCTGATCGTTCAATCAATCTTGCACGACCATCCAGATTTATTTATCACACAGGAGTACAACTTTAGATACCTACTCCACTGTGATGTGCGATCAGCGATTATTGGCTTGATTCCACGACACGAACTTCCATTTACTCTCAGTATACTGTGGACATGCATCAGTGATCTCAACAGAATCAAAGAAGCCAACATCCGTCTCGATTTATTTCAACAGCTTCTGGACAGTGACATCATCGCACCTCGCTATCTCACACCTCACAACAAATTAATCGTGGAGGTGTCCACGCATACAACTCCTGTGGGAGATTCATCGACTTAGAGTCGAATTCATTTTTGTGCGGCAGGTTTGGCAACTGAGTGTGCGGGCCGCAATGACCAGTTGTATGAGCGATAAGATTATTCTTGCATTTATTTGAATTATTTTGTATTGAGTGTGTTGTTGATGAGATCAAAGTCTGAACAGTGTGTTCCATTTGGCATCGTGATGAACATTGATTACAGATATATATATGGTAATACTCTTCTTCAGTATCCTTCTCTTCTTTGTTACTCTTCCAGAGGCAGTAGATATGTGACCACAACTCTCGTCAACAATGCGACCAGTGTAGTACTTGGAGTCATAGAACACCAGCACAACCATTCCTAAGCAAACGTCATCGTCTTGTGTCAGCTGTATCTTGTTGATTGGCCGCAGTCTCTCAACTCGAACGAGTTCAGTTTCTTCAGACGTACGATACTTCCTATGGTTGTACTTGACGACGTAGTTGGGATAGTGATCATAGACGATGACGCCCTCCCACCATGTATCCTTGTCTCCTTCATGGTTCGTCTGAGCGAGCACCTTCATGCCAGCTTGGAACAGATTCAGAACATTCAGATCTTGGTCGTCCTGCACCTGTTGCATACACTCGTCATGCTCCTCTGGCAATCGTTTGTCGACATCATCCAATAGGTGGGTAGCAATGTTAATGCTACCA
>NW_012236485.1:19335-27199 GCF_000787575.1 Acytostelium subglobosum LB1 | reverse complement strand
AATATATATTTCTATATTTTTTTTAATGTTTTACCTATAACTTTTCGTACATATATTACGTCCATCTTCTWAATWCAGGACGATGTTGGTCAGCAGTAAGGTGTGCTACAATCGATCAAGATGTTGCACTATAGCTGTTGATGATGACGATCCACGTTGATATAGATCACGATGAACGGCAATGAATGTGGTATATCGCATCATCTTGATGAGTCGAGTCTGTTGGAGTATCATAGGAGTTGTTGGATGATGTTGGTCTTGGTTGGTGTGCGACGATCCAAGTTAGCTGTAAAAGGTTGTCTTTTCATGGCTGTCCAAGACTGTAATTCCTATGAATCACTTCAACAGTGAAGTATAATATATTGATCGTTTTATCTTGATGTGTTGAGTATTACTATACTATAATCTTGATTGGTATTAGTTATTGTTAGAAGTAGAGGTGCGACAATCAGTCCAAGGTTTTGATTGTTACCTGTGAAGTTGAATGTTGATGACCAAAGTTGATGAAGATTACTCCAACGACAATGAATATAGTATGTATCGCTTCTTCTTAATGGGTCGAGTCTGATCATGTGTCATAGGTGTTTGTTGGACGATGTTGGTGATCAGTGGAGTGCGACGATCGTAGTTGATGCAACAATGTGAGCGTATCCTGGGCTGTTGTTGAATGTGTTGCTAAAGAATAGCTTCAGTAGTGATGTAAAATATATCTATCGATTCACCTTGATGTGTTAAGTCTGTTGGTATGTCAATTGTAGGTGTTATAGAGACGTTGGTGGCAGTTGGAGTGCGACTCTTGGCGTATAAAGGGAAATGATGTCTCTTCTGCAAGCTGTACTTTGTAAGAATAGGTTCAACAGTCACATATTATATATAGATCGATTCCTGTAGATGTACTGAATCTGTTGGTGTATCAAACGTATGTGTTGAACATTGTTGGTGCATCATCGTTGTGGCGAGACTCATTCGAAAGGAATTCATGATGTCAAGTGTGATGTTGTTCATCTGTTGTTGTTGTTGTAAATCTGGATGTCATTAAGTGGATGATGTATAAGCTTCAATGTTATTGTTTAATCAAATGATCCACTGTCTGTATGTATTTGTACTAATGTTATATGTATCATAGTTGTTAATGACTAGTCTATTAGGTCATTGTCAAAGTGATTCAAACAACTGTGAAATTTTGATTAAAATAAATTATTGTTTATTAGTATTTATATATTCTTCCAACATGTTGTTTAGACAAGTGTAAAGTATGATATAATAAGTTAAATGATGATAGTAAGTATATCTGATAGTCGGATTGTTTGTGGGATCTTTATATCATTGAGTTATAAATGTTTGAAAAAGTGTATGTGTTCGAACTTCCATCCCATACTATCGAAATGAATTGAATTACCCAACGACTTGAACTAACTGGACAATATATTATTTGGTGTAACTAGTTTCCGCTATTGAAAGGGATAGTCCCAAAGATTATTTTTCAATAGTCTACCACACAAAATATAACAATATATTTTTAAGAGCCATGGCTTCCGTTGTTTCTGATTTCATTGTTATCAGATTCTGTTTATTGGTTAAGTGAAATGAAAGTTGTGAAAAGACTACCACTGTTGTTGCTGTTGTGCATAGTCCTCGTCGTCGTATCCTGGGATGATGGGTTTGATGACCTTTCCTTCTTGGTTGACCTCGTCCCATATTGGTTCGTTGTTGAAGTTGAATCTTGGCCACGGTTTGGACATGAAGCGTTGAAGTTGTTCTGTGCCTCTTGGCGACAATCCACCCCTGTAATAAATTTGGAAACTACCCATATTGGGGTATATATCTAGGCCGATTCGTTCATTCTCGGTGATGGCGATTATCATGTCCATGTACATCTTCGTTTGATTACAGTATTTGTAGATGTTCTCCTTACAGGCCTCTGTACATTCATCGTCTTGAAGGAGGACCCCATATGGATTTCCATTGAATGAATCAAAAACTGATAGATCAGAGCGAAAGGGGTGAACTTCTTCAAAATTCCAGTTATGTTGATGGCAAGGATATATAGCTTTAGATTCTGACATTGATTCTTGAGTGGGATTAGTTATTTGCACAAATGAGTGGTGTTCACATCCTAGTTATTGTGAGTTGAAGAAATATTAGTATTTAATGGTGTTATCAAGAAATATATTGTAATCTTTGGGTGGGTGTTTAATTTCACAATTCATTGACGATTCGTTATAACCCCTATTCACACACATTGGACACTGAGTATAAGATCTTGTTTGACCCCACCGCCCCCAAGAAGAAGAATGTGGATGAGAACCCCGATCAAAAAAGACTGGTACCTCTGGTGTGACTGGTACCTCTGGTGCCTCGAACCCAATTCCTTCTGGTGGAGGAGGTGGCTCTGGTCTTACCGACTGCTACACTTTGGATAGAGATGATCGAAATGGCACTCTATTGTTCCAGGCCAAATTTCCTTTGGATATTGCCATCGCCTACCAGGATTATCTGTTTGGTGCGCTGGACCGTCGTGAGAATTTCTGCCCCTTCTCCGTCGCCAACACCAGCCCATTCGTTTCTAAGTTGGAGATGAACGTGGAGGAGGACCCCAACATCAAGCAAGCCTGCAACTAGGTCAACGAAGAATTGCGTTTCATTGGTAGTCTGTTCCCAGCCAGTGGCATCACGGTGATTGATCAGCCAACAACTCCTTTACCATCTCCTCCACCAAAACCCAACGTGTATTTCGGTGATTCACCAGTGGTTTGTGGTACCTATATCAACAAGCAAGGTGTCAAGATCAACCAAACTGATGTCATCAACTCCAAGGACTACCAATGCAAAGAGATAAGGATCCAAGGATGGAACGGTCACTTGGTGTTCGCCCCTGGCACTGACAATGACAGAGCCTTCAACATCGAGGATCAGTTCACCAAACACCGTCAGTCAATCAACAACAACTGCACCATCGATCCCACGACGGACCCTTGTGTGGCAGCATGTCAACAGATGGACTCGTTCAGGCAAGGAACTTTGGCACTCAACCGCGTTTCAGTCAAAGACGACAATCACATTCGTACACCTGCCTACTTCACCAACTCTAGCATCGACGACACTGTTTTCTTCTACATGCGTTGTGGTGAATTCCGTTTTGAAGGATACGGCGGAGCCCAGAGCACCAAGTCGCCCGACTTTGGTTGCTTCAGAGCCAACATCAAGGGAAAGGATGGTCATCTGATTTTCACACCCAACTTCAGACCAATGAACGCCTACAATCTGGAGAACGCGTACAGGACCAACCGACAATCCTTCACCCAACAATGACCATGGAACGCCAATGGGGCCAGAGCTTGCCAGGCCGATGCCGCTGTACTCAAAAGTCTCCTCAATCAAATGAGAGATAACAAGGTGGCCATTATTGAAGACCGGTTATATTACAAGCGCATGTAAATTAAATGGGTATTATGATAAATAAAGAAAGATTGTTTTTGTTTAATCAATCTACACTCTGTTCTCCAGGTTCTGATCAAATGTTACACATGGAATGGCAATACTTCCAAATGGTTTGGTTCCATGACTAGCAAAGTTATCAATACTGAACAGGCGGAATCCAGAGAATGTAACTCTGAGCATCTGTCCCTCAGTAGTATCAGTTGGTGCCACTGGCACAAAGTAGTTTCTGAAGAACCATCTTGGATTGGAAGGCTTTGGAAGGAACTTTGGTGGGATCGTTGAGGGTGTCTTTATAAGACCAAACACAGTTGAATTAGTACCAGGAGGAATGTCAAATATATCAAAGTCCCAGTAGACCATCGATCCGATTCTCGTTGCTTGACCACTCACTTCGGCGATTGTTGGACTTTCACCTGTTGCCGTTGTGTTAATCGTCCATGTGACTGGGATGGATGTGGGTGAGCCGTCGGGACTTCCAAACAGAGTCTCCCCAGTCTCTGTCTTGATGGTTGAGCCGTTTCTTAGAATGATATCCGAGTATTGTGATGACATGATTGTTATAATCTATATGTTGTTGTTGTGCTGATCGCTGATCTGATCCAGACTATGAAAGGAGAGTGAGATGTTGTTGGCAATTCTAGAAATAGTCATTTATTCAATCAATCACTGAGTGACGATCTCATCTGTTCCATTACGTTTAATAGTTGCCAATGCATCAGAGTATGGACGGAACAGTTCCTTGAGTTGATTGATTACTTGGTCGGGTTGGAATGATTGATCAAACTGAGAGACAGCATCGACAAGTGTCTGTTTCTCTTGTTGCATCTTATCAAACTTGATCACAACATTGTTGATATCAATACTCTTGAGATTTGCTTTAGATGTTATCCTGTTGAACTGTTTGGATAGGTTGTCCACTTTGTTAATCTCTCGTTGATTCTCTCCCAATGTCTCTTTGATGATTCTATCTCTGTCGCTTGTTATCTTCTCCCAGTAGGCAACCAATGATTTGCTTACCTCCTTGTCATGAACTCTGAGCTTGGTTGGATCATCATCTTCTGCAACGGCACCATCACCACCACTGATGATGGGGAGTTTACCAAGATCTCCACCAGACAGGATATGCTCCAATTGCTTGTCGACTCGACCAACGTCTTTGTCAAGCGTGTGTGGATAACGCGAGGGCTGAAGCCATCAATTGAATCATAGCCACTGCGTGGCATGATTCTACTATTTATTCTAACTTTTAGTATATAATATGTATAAAATGTATAAATATATATAAAAATAGTTAGATAGTTAGTTAGATTTAGAAAATTAAAAAAAAAAAAAAAAGAAGAGATAGAATAAATAATAAACGGGTTTCCAAAAATAAACTAACTTATTAACTGATAGAGAATAAAATAAAATTAGTTAGATAGTTAGTTAGATTTAGAAAATTAAAAAAAAAAAAAGAATAGATAGAATAAATAATAGTGAATAGTTTCCAAAAATTAACTAACTTATTAACTGATAGATAGTTTGATTGATAGAGTAAACGTGTGGTAATGGGCTGGATGGATCGATGTATCTTTATTCATTCAATCAGGCTGCTAAAGCCTGGTCTTCAATCGTTTGGAAGAAGTGGTGTAATTCATCAAAAGAAAGTTCTTTTTGTTGGTCGGAAAGAGTCCTGAGCGCTTCCTTGTGAAGCTCCAACTTTGCACTGTAGCCAGGTATTACATTTGCCTCGAGTAGTTCGGCGTGAGCTTGGACTTGGTCGTAGAGGTTGGCATAATGAATTGCGTTGTTTTCGGTCATCCGAAGTTGACGGTTGAGGTGTTCTTCTGAAAACACAATGTAGGAGGTAATCTTGCGTCGAGACTCCCTTGATATTCTTTCTGTTGGTTCTCCAGATGTCATTGGACCACTGAGGAGTCTCATAACAAATTGTCTTTGCTCTGCTAAAGAGAGAAGAGAGAATGTCATGGTATCCCAAGCCATAATAATATTAAAATCTCTATTCATGTTTGAGGTGTAATTAGGTGGAGGTAAGAATGAATCAGATCGCAGGTGCCTGAAGTAATTGATAAAAAAAAGGGAGAAAATGATTAAAAAATCTAAGTTGAACTTCAACAGAATGATATAAGAATTAATTATTTCTGGCATACTGATATAGAATGACCGATGTCAAGGATAATCGATTACCTATTCAGGTAGGCAAGTTCAAAGAGTACTACGACAACAACAAAGAGTTCAGGGATCAACACAGGGCCAAGCAAAGGGAGAAGGTTATTTGTGAGTGTGGCTTTGCAGTTGGTAGAACCAATCTTCATAGGCACTTCCATGGGTACATTCACAAACAACTAATGGCTAAAGATAAATCAAAGTGATATAAATTAAATTAATAAATATAGTTTATATATATCTACAAAAATGAGCAAAGTACCAAAGCAAACAAAACGTCTCAACAGTGTTGGGGTGACTCAGTTAACCTTCAATGGAAAATACACAAGAGCAAAGATAGAGAACATTGCACAGCAGTACAGTAATGCTCTCAACAAGTATGGCGCCAAAGCAAAGATTGAAGTTGTAATGGCATATCCAAGCTATCAATTCAGATCAGGTATATTCACAAAGGTTGGAGAACCAGTAAGTTTGTTCGATCCACATGAGTACGATGGTGCACCAGTACCAGACGTTGACTCATTCAAGAGGTTCTACTTGTTCATCCACAAGAACAATGAAAAGGCAGGAGGATGTGATGGTGAATGGAACAACTGTCTCTACTACTGTCTCAAGGACATGTACCCTGATAAAGTAACCAAGGTATTCAAAAAGGCTCACAAGCTCAAGAGGTTCTTGAAGATTGATGACGACAGTAAGATATCTCTCAAGCTCATCCCAAAGATTGAAGAGAAGCTAAACATACGAATCCAAGTCAAAGGCGATCACAGTCACATCTCAACATGCAAGGCATCAAGAGAGGTCAATTTGATCTTGAGCAATGGACATTACAAGTTGGACAAGGAAGGAGCATTCAAGGTCAAGGGCATCGCTCAGAAGTCGTATGCCAATGACAGAATGATGAAACCAGTTGCTTACAAATGGTGTGATGAGGACGTCAAGACCTACGATGGCAAGGAATACAGTACAATGAGTAAGGAAGAGTTTATCAAGGAGAAGAGCACTCTCAAGTACAAATCTGACATCCAGTTCATCAAGATACAGTCAGACATGTCATTGAAAGAGACACTCCAATCATTCATCAAAGATGCAGATCAGTGTTTGAGACCGAGTTCGGATATCCGACAAACCGAGACCGAATAAACCGAACCGGACCCTTTTACCAATCCGAAGGAAGTACAATTATTCGAACCGACCACCTTTTTTTTTTATCAAAACCGGATCGAATAACCGAGGGTGAGACATGTGTGGGTGAACATCACAAGACTCATTCATTCATTCAGTTGTTTTATAGATAGATAGATATGATAACCAAACAAAAGAAGAAGAAGACGGCCTCCAATGGACAGCTTGGGGATCCAAATGATTATCAACCACATACAGGCAATGTTAGTAGTGGCATTTGGAAGGCATTCCATATTGCCAAAGACGGCCAATCAATGATGTGTTTGGCTTGCCTGAGATGTTATGTGTATAATGCAGAGAATGTAAGTGTAACATATATATGTTCATTTCAATATTAATAATTGAAAATCTCACACATCCCTGAAGCAATCAACTTCACCAGGAATAAATCATTTAAAAGCAAACATAGATTGTTTATCAAAGCTTGGTCTCACTAAAGAAGAAGTCCTCGAGAAGAATAAGAGCAAACAACTATCAACAATGGATATGTTCACGACCAAACTCTCAAACACCAAACAACTCACCCAGCTGAGTCACAAGGAATGGGTACTTCGTTTTCTTGTTGACAAAGACCTTCCACCCAACGTATTGGACTCTTTGGAGTATCAAATGATGATTAAGACGGCACCCCAACATCTCAATGCTGGGAGCAAACCTCTTACTGCAGATATCGCAAGGTATATAATCTTTACTTTCAATCTATCATTCAATTAGTCACTGGCACACACTCACACTTTATATCACTCACTCAACGATAAACAGGCGCGCTATTAGAGACGAGTACATTGAAAGAGATGAGAAACTAATCAATGAGCTCAAGGATGTCAAGAATATAGCCATCTCCCTCGACTATCTCACAAAGAATACTGTTACCTTTCTTGGTGTAATAGGGTCCTACTTTACCAAGGATCTAGATCTTCGCAGGGTATGATCATTCCATTGTAACCTCAGTGAAGAACCACTACTAACAGGTTACCAAATAGGCACTTCTAGACTTTCACCCATTCGATATAGCCAAGACAGGTGACAATCTACATCAATATCTTGAAGATCGACTGGAGAAGTTAGAAGT
>NW_012236485.1:5114-19235 GCF_000787575.1 Acytostelium subglobosum LB1 | reverse complement strand
GAAGTTGACATCAATAGTGTTATTGGGATCACATCAGACAGCGCATCGGACAATGTCAAATGCTTCACCAAAAGTGATCTGTTTGATTCAAACACTTTCTTCAGATGTGCTTGTCACGTGATCAACACCTGTGCGCAGAAGGCAATCAAGACTATTGAGTTGATAGAGATCAACACCCAGAAGATCGGTCTACTCCAAGCAGTGAGGAAGATAATCAAGAGGACCAAGAAGTCAACAACTATTCATAGGGAGTTCATTGCGTAAGTAGAGTTTATAGACAGTGGCAAATGGACAATCAAACTAAATATACTCCTATTCTACAGAGAATGCAAGCGTTTGAATTTAAAACATCATGTTTTATTCTCAGACATGGAGGTTAGGTGGAACTCAACTCACAACATGTTGAAGAGGTTCTTGGAGTTCAGGACAATCTTTGAACCATGCAAGTTCACCAATGACAAGGGAATCGCCCAAATGAAGCTCAAACCAGCACAATGGCATATCATTGAAGCTTTGACAAAGTTCTTGGGGATTTTTGTAGGACCAACTCAACTACTTCAGTCATCCAAGAACGTCACACTCCCATGTGTCCTTCCAGTCTATATTGACATCATCTCAAAGCTCTCGAACTACTCATTGTATGTAAAACTATTCAACATTTACATCAAGAGCATATTGATTAACTCCATTTACAATAGTGAAGGTGTATCTAGTTCTGCTATCGATATACTAAGTGATGCAGTGAAAGATTCATTGAAATCACTCGTAGATTACTATAGACTCACTTTTGACAATCCCTACTATATTGTAGCTACGGTGTTGTCCCCATTCCACAATCTGGAATACCTTCAAGCCATGGACGATTGTTACATTAACAATCCAGATATTATCTTTGAAGTACAATCGGAGAGTGCTGATGTCCAAGATGCCCAACTGAATGCCAACGGAAAGAGATCAGCAGCATCCAAGATCTCTTTGAAGAAGATGGGAAGACGACTAGTCGAATTCCAAGTTCAAATCCTCCCTGCAGATGATGTCCTCTCTCTTCCCGCACCACTCGCTACTTCAACTCAGGCAACAWCCACATCGACCAAGGTGACATCTACAACTTCAACAGAGACTACAAAGAAGTACAGTACTGGATGGAAACATGATATTGAACCAACTAAGACTAGTCCAACATCAGAGCTTGACAGGTACTTAGAGAATGGAGCTTTAATACCTAATGAAGACCAACATGATGGGGCACAGATCATCTCTTGGTGGAAGACGAACCAATATCAGTATCCSACTCTGTTCAAGCTTGTCAAAAGGATATTCATCATCCCAGCTGCTGAAGCTGGAGTGGAATCGTTGTTCTCTGGTGTACAGGACTTTTGGACTAAAAAGAGGAACAGGATGATGAAACAATCAGTGGCAGGATACATGAAGCTCAAGACTGATTGGAGACGAGATATCGAGGAATACAAAAGCCTTTTCGATGAATCAGATCAATAAATAACATTGTTGTCTTACAAAGAGTACACTTTCATGAGCAGTGTAGTACCGGTTAATCGGTTATCCGGTCGAATATCGGTTAAAGGAGATATTCGGGTAACCGAGCTCGGTTACAATCTTTGAGCAACTACACGACCGAGTAAGGAATTATCCGAACCGAAGGATATTGATATCTCGTTTATTCGAACCGAGTAGTATAATAAGCTCGGTCTCAAACACTGGCTGTAATGTACAGATACATAAGAAGGACTTCAGTCGTCATGTTTGGAAAGCCATACATCACAAGCGTGTGCTAGTGCCAAGCCCGTGTCCTGGCTGTGAGTTCGCAATGAAGAAGGAGCATAAACTCGAAGTAGAAGCCAACAGAGACGCTGGAACGTTCAGAGCAGACCAGGTCGATATCGTTGCGCTGGCGATGATGCGCTTTGTCCTTGGTATCACCGACAACAAATGGAGGTACGTCCTATTTGCTGGGAACTTGAACCCTGGAGACTTCTCTCTCGATCGGATGAAGCAGATATCTAAGCAGCTCGAGTCAAAGATTGACGCGACAATGCTTCAGACCGACACCATCAATGCTGCCGGTGCTGTCCCTACTCATTATGCATACTACGATATCCATCAGCTATTTGAGGATGCTATTGAGGCAGAGGAGCCAATAGATGAAGATGGTAAGTATTACATTACTAGACATGATATAGTACAAGTGACTGACCCCACCGATCAACATACGTTTCAATAGTGATTGTCAAGGCTGATATTGATGGAGCCATTATGTTCAAGGAGGACACAGTCGAGCGCAGCAAGAAGCAAGAGAGTGGAACAATGCAGTTGGTGTATGACTCTAAGAAGACCTCCACCTTGAAGTCTCCGTACAATGTGTATCAATTCCTTGTAGCCAATGGTGAAGAGACATACTCAAACATGTCAAATTGGTTCAGCCAGAGCAAGTTCCATGATCATTTATCTGAACTGAACAATCTGAAGACCTATGTAAGTATATATATTATATCTCTATATATATATATATTCTCATTAGTTATTAACTGTTATGTGTGCGATGATCGAATGATTGAATGATTGATTGAAGTTGTTGTCGCTGGATGTTAAAGTGTGTAAAATTGTGTTTCACAACAAACGAAGTGTGACAAACAAACAAAGTGACTAACAAACAAATAATTATTTATTTAGGAGTACAAAGACAAAGTCTACAAACCTATAGTTATATTAGTAGTTGACATGGTTTGCCTTTGCTTGCTTCTTGGTCTTTACGCTGTATACAAGACAGTTAGCAACTTTAGATGCGTGTGGTGCATGATCAAGAAGGTGGACATGGCTCGAATCCTGGTACCTGCGATCCAACCCGACGGCGTACTGCCAAGAGTAATCCCTCTTGAGAAGCCGACGGGACCAGCGAGGACTAACGGTGGATACAACAATGCTCCATTGATCACATGTATCCCAACAAGTCATATGGTACCAGATCTTCTCCATGTATTGGTCGCTGTCATCAGAACCTATGTCAAAAATCATTTCAAATGGCTTGAGACATGGCTGAAGATTGAGGTAGATGGAAACAGAGTTGGTAAGCGAGTGAAGGAGAGGCTGTTGGGAGTCATGGCTCGGCTTGGTCCAAAGATACCTGTAATCAGTACCAAGCACAGTGCATCGAAACCTTCATCGCTCGTTGCCCGTTGGGAAGCAACAAGAGTCAAGTTCCAGGTGGCCATTGATATCACCCTTCGTCGCAATGATATGTTCAATCTTGAAGATCTGTTGGCTGGAGAGAATGAGGAGCTGAAGAACAAGTACGATGAGTACAAAGAGCGTGCCCTTGACACTTGGCGCATGCTACACCATTTCTTCTCAACAATGATTGAACCTGGAACAGCACCAGCAATACGTAACGCGGCCACTACTCCCGCCGCCGCCACTCATGCTGATGCCACTCCTGCTGCTGCTACTACTCAGGTTGCCGCTGCTGCTACTCCCGCCGCCACCACCCATGCTGCCACTCCTGTTGCCGCTACTCCTGCTGCCGCCACTCCTGTTGCTGCTACTCCCGCTGTCGCCGCCACTCCTGTTACTGCTACTCYTGTTGCTGCTACTCCTGCTGATGCTACTCCCGCCGCCACTCCTGCTGTTGCYACTCAATCACTACCCCTTTTTGAAAGGGAGCTATGGTATTCCCAAGCATACATATTCGCCAAGCTGTCCATTGGGATCTATGGACCAAGCATCATCACATCCTACGTCCATTGTCTATGCCATCATGTACCTGAGGCSATTTATCTGTTTGGATCGCTTGACCGCCTTATCAACATGGCACCAGAGGGACGACACTACGCCAATAAGTTGGTCTTGGATCGCAATACAAACGGCACCATCTATGGCGTGGCTGAGTTGTGTCGAGTACAACTCAAACGTGGCAACATCATCACACATGTGTCCTATCAGTCCAACCAATACAAGGATCTCCTTAATGGCACAAACACTCGCAACGTCACATACAAAGAGACTATGAACGTCAGACATCCAAATGTATTTGACAAGTACAGAACAACACATGGCATGACCGCAAACACCGTCAATTCCCACCATGCTCACACATGCGACATTGGCAACGAGGAGGAGGTGGGCGAGGACGAGGACGATGACACGTATGCATATGGACAAGTTGCACAAGAGGGACCGAGTGATGACGAGGATGGACACGAGGTAAATGAGGACAACGTGGAGATGGATGATGATCAATCAAATGTGCAGGACGAGTGCAACATCGATTCCGGTGGTGGTATGAACAATAGTGACGGCGAGCAAACACATACTGGTACCAATGAATCGCATGTTGTTACGATGGAAGATGTATCACCGATGGAGAACGTGGCACCGGTGCAGGAAGACACACTGATGAATACTCAATATTACAAAGATGGCGAGAAAGTCTATGCGATGTCAGTTGAGGTGGACGCTGGAACATGGTGGCCTGCCACAGTCAAGTCCTCCACATACGATCAGGACAACGAGACAATGACGTATAATGTGCAATTTGAACAAGGAAAGGAATATCAGTTAACTACACAAGAGAACGTGTGCAGTGCCAATGCCTTCACTCAACAGAATGAAAGTACGATCAATGACGTCGATGTACTTGTCTTCATCAATGACAATGGAAAGTCTGGGCGATTCTACAGAGGAAAGGTTGTCGAGCTCAAGACTCATCGACGCAAGAAGACCTTTCAACTTGAAATGCCACCCATCGGCAGAGATGGAGTACTTGAGAGATTGCACAATGAGTACATCAACATCCAAGAGAGGATATATGGTCTGGGACGTTCTGGCATCACGATCTCCAGCGAAGACAAGGCCAAGTATAACACTTCCCTCAATGAGTTGGAAGCTCAAGTCGTCAAGTACAAGACACCATCGTACAGAAACGGTAAAGAGGATACGTATTGGTGGCATTGGTGCAATGACAAGTCAAACATATTTGTAATCCAATAAATGTGATGGGTAACGTAGTTGTTGTAATCAATTCACCAATCGTTTCCACTTTGATTGTATGATTGATTGATTGATTGATTGATTGAGGAAGCAGTGGAGATTGAATGAACATAAATAAATATGTGAACAATGAGTACAATTAGTGACAAGAGCGTAGCAATGTGCAGCCATGTGTTTTAATATGTAGTTGGACAAGCGATCTGAATGAACCAATACGTGGACGACCTAATCCAACAGTAATGCCCGTGTCGTTCGCGAACTCGAACGAACCACATTGATTAGGAATTTCCATTTATTTTTTTGCGTATTCAATATATAAAGTCAATTGGTAACCAATTAATGGATACAATTGATGTTCAAAAAATGAACATTTAAAGTAAACAGGGCGAACATTAAATCATGTTTTAAAGTACATTGATACCCAATCTTATTAACCCCCACCCAAAGGTCACAAAGTTACCTACCGTTACAATGAAATAAAGTGGGGTAACTTGTCAACACCATCCTTTAACGGATTGGAAGGGGTGTCGTTTCATTTGTGAAACCCCAACGATTGATCGATTTTTAACACAATCATCGTAGATTTAATTTGTATAAATACCTAATGACATTTTCAGAGTCATCTTCACCATTTTAATATCTCTCTAAGTTTAACATCTATATTCATTCACTTGATTTACAACAATAACAAATGTTTACTTGTTTAGAGTGTAGACTCACTTTCAACACACCCTTTCTTTTCCATGAACATTATTTTGACAAACACCAAAAGAAATGTTTGTGGTGTGGGCATAAGATGGGAAATGCCAGATCTTTAAAGACCCATTGGGCCAGGCCAGTGTGCAGCAATGGTTGGAGTATGTTAATCATTCATTCATTCATTCATTCATTCATTCATTCATTCATTCATTCATCCTTAACAAATATTAACAATTTTCAAAATTGTTTAGACGAGGCGATTACGGTCAGTCTACTACGTGGTATCCTTAGTGAGGCAGAGGCCAAGGTCATTGTTGAATGTTTATCGAATACTGACAGGGCTGCGCGAGACAAACTTGTTTATAACAAAGACCCAAACAAACGGTATGTGGACATAAATCATCCCTTAATTCCTTCACCTCTATCCGCTCATGTTTACTCACCTCCTTGCCATTTGACAACCACAGACAAATAGTACCCAACAGCTTGATTGATGATGAGACCTACTACATCAACAACGACCTCCCCATCACACCGGTCAAGTCTACTGCTCCAGACATCAGTATTCTGAACACACCATACTTGCGTTCATTGAATACTGTAGATGATACCAATCCTCTTGATGACGAAGAGGTGAGAAAGAATGCAAATGGTATGAGACAGGTCAATCAATGTTGACATGCCAATCACTAACACAATACTTATTCATGTTGTCAATTGTTTTCAACAGGTAAACGGTTGATACTTCATTGCTATAGGGAAGAAATTCCAATAGCAAGCATAGACAGGACACTAAAGGAGCTCGATAAGATGGGATTTGCAATACGTGACCAATTTCCTAATTTGAGATCAATGGACAGAGAGGTGCTCAAACCAACTGAAGTGGTATGTTATATATATACTTTGGCAATTGATATTTAGGAACCAATTCTAACATAACATACCTAGGTTGTCAGGAATCATGAATATCAAGTACCTGTCCCTCCAGCAGTCCCTTCAGCAGTCACTTCAGCAGTCCCTCTAACAGTCACTCCAGCAGTCCCTTCAGCAGTCACTCCAGCAGTCACTCCAGCAGTCCCTTCAGCAGTCCCTCTAACAGTCACTCCAGCAGTCCCTCCAGCAGTCCCTCCAGCAGTCCCTCCAGCAGTCCCTCCAGCAGTCCCTCCAGCAGAGAAGAAGATAATCAAATGGCACTCCGTTGACCCTTTGGCCTACATCCAGGCATATCTGGACAGCTTGGCATCATCGGATCTCGTTCCAAAGTATGTTATATATGAGTATCTGTTACTTCTGCAATTGGCAAGCTTGCACATGTATTAATCAAACAATCACTCATCAAACAATCGATCAATCAATCAAACATACATAGTCTTTCATACTCAACATACAATCAAGAAGGATATGGCCCATTCATATCAGGTGACAGATTCAAGAAAGCTTGTGCAGTGGACTCGTCCAACCATTATATATTTGTCGATCTTTACTTTGATGGACTTCGCTCTGGCAATACTCAATCTAGCAATGGGATATATATTAGTATTGCCAACACACAATCCGGCAGATGCTCTCCAATGTTCATCTCCCTGTGCCCTTCTGAGGTACCGGCTCAGATTGCTTTATCAACAGTCTTCGAGCAGCTTCGGATAATCAACAATGTATGTCATCATAGAGTCGTTGGCAACCAATCAAGAGGCTATTAACTCACACATACATGAACATTCATCACAATCACACATGCACTCAGTCCTCGAAACCTATCAGTCTCTATTGGAAGCACATCAATGCCAATGCCAACTTTCTGATCCGAGTTGGTCGCTTCATTGGAGACACACCAGCAGTCCATGAAGTAATGTGTATCAGCCACTTTACCTCCAAACTACCTTGCCGCCGATGCCTGGTTCCTCTCTCTGAGATCAACACTATATCAGGTGACTTTCCTGGACGTTCGTTGTTCGATGCCATGACAGCCTACAAGACTGCATATAGTCAAAGGGCGACAACAAACGAACCTCTCAAGATAGATGAGAATACAGGCCTCAAGAACATTCCATGTATGTAAACCTCACAACAGCTGTTGCCCCTAGGGGCAACATTAATGAGCGCTGGACACTGACAATTCTTTACAATACATGTATTCAGCATTCCTATTATCTTTCAATGGATTCAACATATTTGAGGACTCACCTATTGACCTGTTGCACAACGAGGACCTCGGTATGTTGAAGACCCACTTCAAGTTCATCGTTGCCAACCTCAATGACGACAAACTCGTGGAGGCTCAGTCTCGGGTAACGCAAATCAAAGGTGCCTCATTCAAACTCAAGAGTATGTACTTTACTTGGACAAACATAACACGAGTTGACCACAGTCCACTAACTCAAAAACATCATGTAGACATCAAGATGTACAGTGGAAGAGAAGTCCGTTCATTGGCCAAGCATGCCCTTGTCATATTTGACAAAATCATCTCTAAGGAAGCTCATGATTGTCTACGTGCCCATGTCAAGTGAGTAGTCCAATCAATCAACCATTCATTCATTCGATCAATCATACTAACCACAAACACATACACACTGTAGCTATTATTTTATACTTTGCCAACCTGTGATTACTTTGGTGGACCTCAGCACAATGGAACGTCATATGGCCAATCACCACAGTTTGTTTGTCAAGATCTATGGACCAGAGGGTTCTGCGTCTCACAAAGGCAAAGGCAAAGGCTTCAAGAGGATGATCAACTTCCACCTTGGATTTCATTGGCGAAGTTATATTATCCACAACGGCTGTCCCTTGTGCTTTTGTTCTCAACTATTTGGTAAGTCACTATAGATCATTGACTGGCATGCTTTGAACACTTAGTTGTCTCGGTCCTCCACGCACCTACTAATGATCTTTCCCACCACCTGTCTATAGAGTCAAAGAACAAAGGAGTACGCAACATCAAGCTATTCCAAACAAACAACCATAACCTGGATCGTATTGGCAAGATTGAGTTCACAGTTACCACAATGGAAATGAATTTGGAACCTGTTTGCCATCCCAGGTCACTGAAGAAGCCAAAGACAGCCAACCATGCCTCATTGTTCTCATTTGGTCCTATGTCCAAACAAGCCTTGGGAGATGATGGCGTCAACTTTATCAAGAAACACTTTATCGATAACAAAGAGCTTGTGGTCAAAGATTGGAGCAAGTCGCACACTTACATCAAGGACGATGGCGAGATATTCAAGGTATTGTAGTTGTATTTCTTATTGCATCAGCAGCAGCAGCACAATCTCATTAACCAAAACATCATTCTCTCTCTTATAGTTGAACAGCTACGTTCATGTCCTGGGCTTAAACGCCAAGGGTGCTGAGGTCACATGGGTGGCAAAGATAATGGGTATCCACAAGAACAAGTTGGATGGTACAGCCATCATATTGGTACTATACTATGATCGAGCTACTGGAGAGACTCATACGTACAAGAGCTTGAAAGAGTACCAAATCATCACGTTTGGAGCAATCAAAAGTGTCAAGCTCCTTGATGTTAACATTGATGCCACCACCTGCCTTTTATTCCCAACAACCAAACTAAAATAAACATTTGTCACAAGTTCTCGTACAATCAACAAATACTATCTCTTTCAATCTCACATATGTATTCATTCAATAGCATATATGCCTTGGACTCAATCAATCATTCACTCACTCCGTCCCAATCATTGACTCAAAGACATTTCAATGATGTTGGACATCGTAGCGTACCACATGTCGGACGTGCATACACCGAATACAGAGCAGTTGATCCTGTTTCTCCAACAACAATGACCAATACACCGATATATCTCTGTTACATATAAATGCAGTGATGTACAATACACGCACAGTACAACAACAACAACAACAAACAACAAACAACAAACAACAAACAACAGCAACAGATAACAGTGAAGGAGGAAGAAAGATCAACAACATTGTCGACAAAATTCCAACGGCTGAATGATATCTGTGATATCACCGACAGTGGTCGGCGACCACGACCAGAGGTGGCTACCACAACAAGCACGACAACTCCAAGCTCTAAGAGACTACCTGGAATAATATTCTGTTAACACATGATACGAGTCATAAAAGGGTGCAATGAATGGTGGTAAGTAGCTCTGTTGATAGTTTGATTGGCTCGAACAACATGTTGATGAAGACTTGACATGCTGATAACAGTTTAACCACGAACTAACAAACTCGATCAATCACAAACAATCCCAAACGAGCAGAAGAACGTTACTTTGATATCCTCGATCACCAAGATACCACTCAAGTCTTCATCAACACAACTCCGTCCACATCGACTAGAGTAACAGTGGACACTGTACAGGGTCTCAACGATGTCTAGATTCATTCATTACACAGACAAAGACTATTGTAATTAGCAGTACGTTGACCACAACAGTAACAACCGAACGGACCATCTGGATGTTTCCGCTGGTACCATAGCATCATATCAATACATGTATTGTGTCGACGTCAACTCTAACATCGAACGTTTACCAAGGCACTACACTACAGTCGCACTTGGATGGATATTATCGTGGATAAATCCAGGTACCTACAGGTGATTAATCACTAGATATGTGAAGGTCAGATTTATCTAATAAATAATATGGAGATATATTCAAAGATAAATTATAAGATATATCCACTAAAAGTGTTAATGCCAATGGTTATCAACTCGATGACAAATTGATTGATTCACACTCCTGGTCATTAACATCAGAGATGTTAATGGCAATTGTGATTAACACATCTAATAACAGCTCTAAAAGGCGCCAAAATTCAAATTTAAATATTTTTCTTTATTAAAATAATAATTAAACTTATAGTTTACTCTTATTAAAGAATCATATATCTATAGTTCTAAACATTATTATTTAATTCTTTGATCATTACTACCTTGTTATTATCTATCTATTAAGACAAATCGCATTTGTCGTCCATCTGCCACTTGTACATTCATTGTCGGTTCAGATACTGGACGAGGTTGATGAGATCTTCTGTTCTTGGTGAATTGGATTTGGTACAACAAATAATACATCTCAAACTCGGAGATCTTCCTTTTGATGACAGAGTTCAAGAAATTCTTTGTGTAGTCACCGAGTCTATCCTTTAGATCGTGAACAGAGAATGAGCCCATTGATTGCAGTTCGTTGAGTAGGCGTTGTTGATCCTATCAAGTGGTTTTAGTAAGAATATTGTTTAAAGGGAATATTATTATATACATACTTCTTGTGCCAGTTTGGCATACACATTTCTGAGGGCCTTTAACAAGTTGTTTCTCCTCGTCTTTAGAGACTTCTGGATCTTTGAAGGACGAGACTTGTTAGTTACATACTGATCAATCAATCCAGTTTCTGTTTTATTACACTTACAAGGTCCACCATGTATATCTTTACGCGCTCCAGAGGTATACCTGTCTGTTCATTAATGATATTCTTAACTTCTCGATTTGTCAACGTTTGATCACAGGTCGTCTTCATTGATTCCTTGGCTTTTTTTGTAATCTCGTCTGGAACTGATGGTTAACAATGATTGACAGAATCACATCTTACTTTTACAAACTTACGTTGTTGACGACTAAATTGGACACAAAGAAACTGGGACATCTGTTCCTCTGTGAATAAAGTTGGTGATGTTTGAGTATGAGTTACTGATGTTTGAGTCTGAGTTACTGATGTTTGTTGTGATGCAGATGTAGTGTGTGCCGATCCAATTAGAGGTGGTTGTGATCCGCTGGTGAGGGATCCATTGCTGGAGCCAAAGTTGTCATTGCTATATTCTTCGTTGTTGTGTGAACTAGAGTTGCTGGATGAGGAGTTGTCATTAACGTCATTAACGTTAAAGCTCATTAGATGGTTAGGTTGTTGGCTTGAATCAATTAGATTATCTTCTTCTTCTTCTTCATTTTGGTTATTGTGATCATTGTTGGTTGGCGTAGGATAAGGGTATCGATTGGATTGATCCAGTGATGGTGGATGGTATTGGTGTGATTGGAAATTGGAACTGAGGATTGATTGAGATTGAGATTGAGGTGTAGAGAATGGTATTGGATTTCCTAGCATATATGGGTTATTGGTATTTGGAATATATATTGTACTACTCATTGTCATAATGATGGTATTATATTTGTTGAAGGATGAATGAATATTAATATTTATATTTGATCAAATTGAAAGAATGTTTGAATGAATTAAAGTTTGAATGCATTGAGAGTGATTGACAGAGAGTAATTGAGTATGACAATGGTTGAAGTTATTACTGTAGATGGATGAGTTTAAATTATGGCGCGCCAATGTATCGACAGCAACACATTGTGTGTGAGTGTGTGATGAATAGAGTCTTCTGGGTTATTAACATATTGATGCAGTTGATTGAGCGAACATCGTGATGTACATGAGTGTGTCTGTAGCTGTGTAGTACAGCTCGCGAACTGTAGACTCTGTACGATAGTCTTAAGGTGAACATCGTGATGTACATGCGTATGTCTGTAGCTGTGTAGTACATTCGCGAACTGTAGACTCTGAATTGTAGTCTTAATAAGACTACATTGAGCCTATCACCAGGTCATCAATGGACCCTTTGATGAGGATATTGACGATGGTCTTCTTATTATTACTTCAAATAGTATATCTGATTGAGTGGAATAAAAATAGATGATTGATTGAGACAAACTCATTCTTGCAAGTTTATTGAAAAATTGACATGGCCATGTCTGTTGATTGATATTGTCAATAAGGGAACAAAAGATATTTGTTGTCATCAATGATGACCTTGGTAGCTGTATCATTGATCTTCTGGTGCTCGAGAATGCTGCATTGTTCAAGGCTGAAATGATTGTCATTGCTTCCCTCGAACCATTGTAAATGAACTGTCTTGTCGTAGATTGCCAAAACATAGGCGAACCATAATTCATCTCTGTTCAGGTGTCCTCTTGTAGCCCTGCCAGACCTTAGGCCTGGAACACCAATGACAGTGATGGCATCACCGACTCTGTAGCATTCAGATGGGTTGGAGAGACTACAGTATTGTTGTTCATCATTCACAATGATCCTCTTTGAGTTGCTCAACTTGATTCCTACCTTGAGTGGCTGTTCAGTGATATACTGGTGACAGTTTGGAGTTAGTCAATCAATTGGAATTGGTCGTGGTCATACTCTTCATGTCTCAGACATCCATACGTACGTCTTTAATGCGTTCATCCAAAGGATAAGTCTTGATGTGATCTTTATCTTTGACCACCTCCTTCCTAATCACTCTCTCTTGACTTTGATTGTTGGAGGCGTTGTTCTTTGAATCTCTCAACTCTCCATTCTTGCTCTCTGTGTGTAAGTTATGTTTAAATGTCATTGATTAGTCAGTGTGTTAAAGAACTCCACAGTGGATGAAACGTGATAATGCCTACCATAGTCCTCTGCTTGGTACATCCTTGGGCTTCCATGTAGTGGTATGATTAACTCCCAGTGATAAGATAGATGAAAGTTGATGGGTGTCCCAATACTGTCCCTGTGAGCACGTACAAACTCCCTGTGGTGTTGTCTAATGAGTGACATGATGACGTCCAGCTCATACTTGGAGATCTTCCTCTGGTGGAGCATGAACACTACAAATTATCCGCGTTCACCAACTTACAAAACCGAGACAAGTCATGCAGATCGATCGACCATTTGTGCGAAGTAACGTAAATAAAAACTTAATCTAAACAGCGGCGGATCTACCATATGGAAGAGGAATCCGCATTTTTTATTAAGTTTTTAAATCACCTGGGTTGGTCTGGCGGCCGTTCAAACATCATGAAGCTCCAGACCACCCAAGTGATCATATTATAACATACTCAGTTGTAAATAGTTAGTTAGTTGTGATAAATGACAAAGCCGAGTGCGCAACTAGCGTCAGTCACTGCGTCACCTCCCTCCATTGCTAGACATAATTGTCAGCATGGTGAATGTAGCAACAACGGTGGCCAGGGGTTCTTGACCAAGAATGCTCGAGATGCTCATTCATCGCAGACCAAACACCTCTGTACCGACAGAGGAGTTGAGTGCAAGATATGTCGGAAGAAGATGGCCAAACAACAACGACAGCAAAGCGCCGCTGCGGCGGCGACCAGCGAGCAAAGCTCCATGTCGAGCGCATTGAGTGATATCACAAGCTCATCTGTGATCAATACGCCAATGGAAATAGAGGGGAGCGCGTCAATGACCAACATCGAGACCGTAGGTGAATCCACTGTGAATGAGGTGTCAACCAGGTCGACAAGCCATGGCGCTGGAACGACCAGCACGACAACGACCAGCACGACAACGACCAGCACGACAACGACCAGGACAACCAGGAGGCCAACAGCCAGGCGCCCAACCACAACCAGGAGCATGGCCAGTACGGCAT
>NW_012236485.1:0-5014 GCF_000787575.1 Acytostelium subglobosum LB1 | reverse complement strand
AAGGAGGACACTCTTGAGCGCAGCAAGAAGCAAGAGAGTGGCACAATGCAGTTGGTGTACGACTCTAAGAAGACCTCTACCTTGAAGTCTCCATACAATGTGTATCAATTCCTTGTCGCCAATGGGGAAGAGACATACTCAAACTTGTCAAGTTGGTTCAGCCAGAGCAAGTTCCACGATCATTTGTCTGCGCTAAACAATCTAAAGACCTATGTAAGTGACATCGAGAAATAGTATATATATATATATATATATATGTTAACTACTGTTGTTTATTGATTGAATGATCATCACTCACTCACTCATTCACACTCACTCACTCACTTTTTTGATGATTATGTAACTAACTTAATAATTTATTTATTTAATATTTAGAATTACAAAGACAAGATATACAAACCAATAGTTATATTAGTTGTTGACATGGTTTGTCTTTGTATCTTGGCCGGACTCTATGCTGTTTATAAGTCGGTGAGCAACTTTAGATGTGTTTGGTGCATGATCAAGAAGGGTGACATGGCTCGCATCCTTGTGCCGGCGGTCGACCCAGAGGGCGCACGACCAAGAGTAATCCCTCAACGGAAGCCAACAGGACCGGCGAGGACCAACGGTGGATACAACAACGATCCATTGATCACATGTATCCCAACGAGTCATATGGTACCAGATCTTCTCCATGTCCTGGTTGCTGTCGTCAGAACCTTTGTCAAACATCATTTCAAATGGCTTGAGACATGGCTGAACATTGAGGTGGATGGTAACAGAGTTGGTAAGCGAGTGAAGGATATGCTGTTGGCAGTCATGGCTCGGCTTGGTCCCAAGATACCTCCAAACAGTATGAAGCCAAGTGAGTCCAAACCTACATCGCTCGTTGCCCGTTGGGAATCAACCAGAGTGAAGTTCCAGGCTGCCATTGACATCATCCTTCGTCGAAACGATATGTTCAATATTGAAGACCTGTTGATTGGAGAGACTGAGGTGCTGAGGATCAAGTACCATGAATACAAAGTGCGTGCCCTTGACACCTGGCACATGCTACATCATTTCTTCTCGACCATGATCGATCCTGGAACAGCACCAGCTATACGAACTCAAAACAGACCTGCTGCGCAAGCAATTCCCACTCCTGCTGATCCAACTCCTGCTGCTCCAACTCCTGCTGATCCGACTCCAACTCCTGCTGCTCAATCCCTTCCATTATTCGATAGGGGTGTATGGTATTCCCATGCTTACATATTTGCCAAGTTGTCCATCGAGATCTATGGTCCAAGCATCATCACGTCCTACGTTCATTGCCTCTGCCATCACGTGCCTGAAGCCATTTATTTGTTCGGATCGCTTGACCGCCTCATCAACATGGCACCAGAAGGAAGGCACTACGCCAATAAGTTGGTATTGGAACGCAATGCCAACGGTACCATTTATGGCGTAGCCGAGTTGTGTCAAGTGCAGCTGAAGCGCGGTAACGTCATCACGATGGTGTCTTATCAAACAGACCAATACAAGAACCTTCTCAATGGCACCAACTCTCGCAACGTCACCTACAAAGCGAGAATGAACGTGAGAAATCCAAGTGTGTTCGACAAGTACAGAGCAACACATGGCATGACCACAAGCTCGTCGGACAATTCCCACCATCCATGTCCAAGCGACAATGAGGAGGAGTACGACGAGGAGTACAATGATGATATGTATGAACATGGACAGGCTGCCCACCAGAGTGATGACGAGGATGGAGGCGACGAGACGGATGATGAGCCACACTACGAGTCGTACGGTGGTGGTGGTGGTGGTGGTATGGACAACAGTGATGGCGAGCAAACACAGACCGGTACCATTGAACATGCGCATGTTCCAATGATGGAGGATGTGCCACAGTTGCAGGACACATTGATGAACACACACTATTACAATGATGGCGACAAAGTCTATGCGATGTCGATTGAGGTAGACGTTGGAACCTGGTGGCCTGGCACAGTCAAGTCATCTGATTACGATGAGCACAATGAAGTGATGTCGTATGTTGTCAAATTCGATCAAGGAACAGATAGTCAGTTGACTGTACAAGAGAACGTGTGCATTGCCACTGCCTACACTCAACAAGATGACAGCAGGATCGAAGGAGCCGACGTTCTTGTCTTCATCTATGACAATGGAAAGACTGGGCGATTCTACAGAGGAACAGTGGAGAAGTTTAAGCTACAGCGACGCAAGAGGACCTTTGAAGTGTTAATGTTACCTATTGGTAAAGATGGAGTACTTGACAGATTGATGGATGAGTACAACAACATCCAAGATAGGTTATGTGGTCTGTCACGTTCTGGCATCACATTATCCAACGAAGCTGAGGCCAAGTATAACAATGACCTCACAGAGTTGGAAAGACAAATCACAAAGTGCCGCAATAGACAAACACCAAGATATAGAGTTGGCAGAGAGGACACAAGATGGATACATTGGTGCGACAACATGACAAACATATTTATAATTCAATAAATGTGATGTTGATCGATTAACAATGATAATCATTGTATGATATTGATTGATTGACTGATTGATTAGTATGACATAGAGTTCGAGCAATTAAGGGTGAACAATTAGAACACAAGGTGAAATAGTAATGAGAAGGCTTGTATTATGATTATTTGAGTTGGAACGAGTCGAGTTATAATGATCATTCCTTATGAGAGACAGTTGCTCTGTCGATGGCTAAAAATGCTGTTACTGATGCTGTTTCGTCTTTCTTGTGTGCTGATAATCTGTATAGTCTACTTGGTATCATATTATATTTAAATATACATATTATATCTATCAGTAAATGAATAATAATGTTTGAGCAAACATGTTGAACTTTGTCAAACACTCATTCATTCACTCAATCACTCTCCCACACACACCCACACACACACACCGAATCAAAACTTAATGACAAACTTAAGCGGATAATTTGTAGTGAAGTAGTATCTAATTATAATGAGAAATAGTTGGTTAGCATTGATAACCTAGAGCAGTGTTCCTTGAGACATTACCTTGTGTGTGTCTTTAAACAGTTGTATTGTTCTTCAGATATAAGATCACGGAGGAGATAGAGACTACACATGGACAATTGAGTGATCTCTCTGGCGACGAAACTTTCAAGATAGGCCAAACGTAGTGATCCTTTGAGCAAGCTATACCTCCGATGTACTTTCACCCACTGTTGCGTGTCTAGTCCACCAAACACCATGATGAGCTCACGCTTCATATTGCCTGTCATTCAAGATATTAACATGTTAGTTCATATGCATGCAATATAGTAATTGTCTGATCGTTGACTTACCCAGTGTTTCCACATGCATCATCTCTATGGGTATTTGAACGACAGGGTCGATATCTAAATATAGAAGGAATGCTAAAGGTTGTGTGTTAGTCTCTAATGATTGATGTTGCTTGCTTGTCCACACTACCTCACTCTATTCAATCAATCAATCAATCAATCATACATATACTTACAAGGATGTTGATAATGGATGGCAAGCTTCTCGCAACGAGTCTTGAACTCTTGTGTTCTCGAATCGAGGGTGCCATGCTGCAGTGCATCAGAGTAATCATTGTGGTAATCGATAACCTTGCTCCACTCACGAGGGTGGTAAGATGGTTGGGTCGATACTATCATTGCCAAAGGTAATTCACAAAATCGGCAAGGACTGGAACTGGTGTAAGAGTTGAAACACAACAGTGAGTATGCCTCTGGTGAGTCTGCTACTATCCTCATCAGACGAGGATAAAGAACCTTGCCACTATGTTGGATGCCAGTCTATATTACAGTACGTTTCCTAAGTTATGGCCACCCCCTGAGCAAACAGATAGGTGATTGATATCTCTTCAATATTAAGAGATACCAAATGATATCTTATCTCTCTAAATAATAGACTCAATTATCTACTAATCTTGATTGAATTACTTATTGCTACAGTACGTTTCATAAGTTATGGCCACCCCCTGAGCAAACAGATAGGTGATTGATATCTCTTCAATATTAAGAGATACCAAATGATATCTTATCTCTCTAAATAATAGACTCAATTATCTACTAATCTTGATTGAATTACTTATTGCTAGTTATATTTATTTACAAATAATTGAATGAGAGTGTTGAAATGATAAGTAGTGAACATGGCCATTATTTATGCAACGAAAATTGATCGAAGGTATCGGAACGATGAACTAGAATAATGACAAAGGAGGTTGTCAATATTTGGTCCACCATCCATTCGCTGTTATAATGTCCTCCATTCGTTGTGGCAAGGAGGCGTATAGGTTCTCAACAATGCTGTCATCCATTAGCTCCCATTGTTCATTGGCAAGGTCGGAAAGGACCACTCCAGGGTTCTTTGCCAGCTCTCTCTTGACTCTCTCACAACAAATTAATCGTGGAGGTGTCCACGCATACAACTCCTGTGGGAGATTCATCGACTTAGAGTCGAATTCATTTTTGTGCGGCAGGTTTGGCAACTGAGTGTGCGGGCCGCAATGACCAGTTGTATGAGCGATAAGATTATTCTTGCATTTATTTGAATTATTTTGTATTGAGTGTGTTGTTGATGAGATCAAAGTCTGAACAGTGTGTTCCATTTGGCATCGTGATGAACATTGATTACAGATATATATATGGTAATACTCTTCTTCAGTATCCTTCTCTTCTTTGTTACTCTTCCAGAGGCAGTAGATATGTGACCACAACTCTCGTCAACAATGCGACCAGTGTAGTACTTGGAGTCATAGAACACCAGCACATCCATTCCTAAGCAAACGTCATCGTCTTGTGTCAGCTGTATCTTGTTGATTAGCCGCAGTCTCTCAACTCGAACGAGTTCAGTTTCTTCAGACGTACGATACTTCCTATGGTTGTACTTGACGACGTAGTTGGGATAGTGATCATAGACGATGACTCTTTCCCATCATGTATCCTTGTCTCCTTCATGGTTCGTCTGAGCGAGCACCTTCATGCCAGCTTGGAACAGATTCAGAACAT
>NW_012236484.1:0-25853 GCF_000787575.1 Acytostelium subglobosum LB1 | reverse complement strand
AATACTCTTGCTCATTGTTTATTCGTCCGATTTGGATGTATCACTGGAGTCTTTTTTTATTTTGTGATTTTTTTTTTTTTTCTGGAGCTTCTGGAGGTACGTGTCAAGCTGTTTTAGTTTGATGCGATGCTTCTTTATTTTTAAGCGCATTATTTGCGCGATGTGCTCATAATACTCCACAACCTCCTGGAGTTTGTGGAAACTCAGCTCCTCAGTGGTGTAGTCTGACTGATTGAGATCGAGGGGCCCTTCTTTTCTGGCCCTCTTGACAGGACGAGCGGGCTCCTCATCGAGACTGATTGGTGCTTTTCGAGTGTCGAGAACAATCATCTGTGATCTGTGACCACCATGTCAGTTAAAGTGTCAAAGTCCAAGGTCAATCATACATACTTACTTGTCATTTAAGACCGTCTTGGCCATCTGGAAGTGGCTGTGATTGACAATGGTGCTTGCCTTGAGCTGCCCAAGATCGCCTACATCCGCTCTTATCTTGTCCAATTCGGGTCGGAGTGCCTTTAACAAATCGGCCTTGTATTTGGTCAAGAACATTCTAAGAATCGGGCCATGTGACTTGTGCAAGCAGCAAAACCAATATATATAAGAGCTGAATGGCAACAAATATGTTCTATCGAATCTACTTTTATTGTTGATGGAATGTGTATTGTTGTTTAGAATCTCTCACAACCGGGTCATAGTCCTCGTCGTCGTATCCTGGGATGATGGGTTTGATGACCTTTCCTTCTTGGTTGACCTCGTCCCATATTGGTTCGTTGTTGAAGTTGAATCTTGGCCACGGTTTGGACATGAAGCGTTGAAGTTCTTCTATGCCAATTGGAGACATTGCACCCCTGTAATAAATTTTGAAACAATCCATAGTGGGGTATATATTTTGGATACCGATTCGTTCATTCTCGGTGATGGCGATTATCATGTCCATGTACATCTTCGTTTGATTACAGTATTTGTAGATGTTCTCCTTACAGGCCTCTGTACATTCATCGTCTTGAAGGAGGACCCCATATGGATTTCCATTGAATGAATCAAAACGTGATAGATCAGAGCGAAAGGGGTGAACTTCTTCAAAATTCCAGTTATGTACCCTGCAAGGATATATATCTTTAGATTCTGACATTGATTTGAGTGGGATTAGTTATTTGTGCACAAATGAGTGGTGTTCTCATCCTTGTTATTGTGAGTCGAAGAAATATTTGTATTTAATGGTGTTATCAAGAAATATGTTGTAATCTTTGGGTGGGTGTTTAATTTCACTATTGATGATTCGTTATAACCCCCTATTCACACACACATTGAATCATATCATACGTTTAAACTAAATCAGTAAGGAGTATATTGTAGTTAGCAACACACACATTAACCACCAAACACTCTGCACAGAACACAAATTGATTGATTGTTTTATTCGCTCAACTAAAAGTTACCCACATCACCAACCAATCGAATCTTTGAGGGATCGTATCGAAATCTGATCAAACATTTGAGAATATATAAATGTTTGAAGAGGATTTGTTACAATAATGTTCGTTGTAAATACAGAATATTTGGTCGAGGATAATTTAAGCCGAATACCCGATAACATTATATATATATTCAACTATCACATGTGAAATATCCTAGCTCTATCAATCTATCACAACATCATAATGTCTCATCGAGTTAAATTGTTCCTCTTCTTGATAGTAATATTATTATCTGTGAATATATCTCATGCCACTCATAAATACATAGGGGCCTTCTATACTCCTGTTCCTGGGTCAAGGTGGAAGATTTTTGAACATAAGAGAAATCTCAGGGGATATTCTGTTCCAACTGGTGCACTGGATTCCCCCGATAATGCTGCTCTACCAGGTAAGGATCACTTTTTTGTGAGCCAAAAAAAAAAAATAGATGGTTAACCATGAACAACTTTCCCAATATCTCAGGAACTTATGTGTATTTTCAGCGTCGATTGGTGCCCTATCCTCCACCACAAGTCGGATTAAGAGAGATGTGTATCGTTATTGCCATTGGGGGTTCCGACACCGACATGTACGACCGTATCCAGGATCATCTCACAAAGAAGGAAGACGAGGAAAGAGTCGCAGCTTACCGTAGAGCAGACATCATTGCCTACCTGCCAATAGCGAGGGTAGCCGAGGACGGCGCGATTGCCTACACGGGAAGAAAGAATGGAAGGGATCGCCCAATGTTTCGTAACCCAAGAGCCAAGGATCTCGAGTCACAAGCACTCGTCAGATATGTCACAGAGATCAATTTGGAGATGGGATTCAACCCGAGATTTGACACCGAATCGTATGGTCCCAACTTCTGGCCTGTTGACATCCTAAGATCGATCGAGGAACATTGGAATCAACACCACACCAACCTGGGAGGTTTTGTCATGGAACCAATCAATGGAGATGTGGAACGAGCCAACTACACATACACCCAAGACGCAGTTGACATTAAGCATAAGATCTTGTTTGACCCCACCATCAAGAAGAGGAAGAAGGATGACGATGAGAACCCCGAATCAAATAAGAGAACGAGGACAAAGAAGTCTTCATCTTGCAAGCCTGACGGAGTCAACAACAACAACAACAACAATGACAAGACCTCCTCGTCAGGTAATGGATCTGGTGGTGGTTCTGGAACATCTGGACCCCCTGCTCCAGGAGCGCCTGGTGTGACTGGTACCTCTGGTGTGACTGGTACCTCTGGTGCCTCGAACCCAATTCCTTCTGGTGGAGGAGGTGGCTCTGGTCTTACCGACTGCTACACTTTGGACAAAGATGATCGAAATGGCACCCTATTGTTCCAAGCCAAATTTCCTTTGGATATTGCCATCGCCTACCAGGATTATCTGTTTGATGCGCTGGACCGTCGTGAGAATTTCTGCCCCTTCTCAGTCGCCAACACCAGTCCTTTCGTTTCTAAGTTGGAGATGAACGTGGAGGAGGACCCCAACATCAAGCAAGCCTGCAACCAGGTCAATGAAGAATTGCGTTTCATTGGTAGTCTGTTCCCAGCCAGTGGCATCACGGTGATTGATCAGCCAACAACTCCTGTACCACCCCCTCCACCAAAACCCAACGTGTATTTCATTGCTTTTCCAGTGGTTTGTGGTACCTACATCAACAAGCTAGGTGTCAAGATCAACCAAACTGATGTCATCAACTCCAAGGACTACCAATGCAAAGAGATAAGGATCCAAGGATGGAGCGGTCACTTGGTGTTCGCCCCTGGCACTGACAATGACAGAGCCTTCAACATCGAGGATCAGTTCACCAAACACCGTCAGTCAATCAACAACAACTGCACCATCGATCCCACGACTGACCCTTGTGTGGCAGCATGTCAACAGATGGACTCGTTCAGGCAAGGAACTTTGGCACTCAACAGCGTTTCAGTCAAAGACGACAATGACATTCGTACACCTGCCTACTTCACCAACTCTAGCATCGACGACACTGTTTTCTTCTACATGCGTTGTGGTGAATTCCGTTTTGAAGGATACGGCGGAGCCCAGAGCACCAAGTCGCCCGACTTTGGTTGCTTCAGAGCCAACATCAAGGGAAAGGATGGTCATCTGATTTTCACACCCAACTTCAGACCAATGAACGCCTACAATCTGGAGAACGCGTACAGGACCAACCGACAATCCTTCACCCAACAATGTCCAAGGAACGCCAATGGGGCCAGAGCTTGCCAGGCCGATGCCGCTGTACTCAAAAGTCTCCTCAATCAAATGAGAGATAACAAGGTGGCCATTATTGAAGACCGGCCATATTACAAGCGCATGTAAATTAAATGTGTATTATGATAAATAAAGAAAGATTGTTTTTTTTTTAATGAATCTACACTCTGTTTTCTAGGTTCTGATCAAATGTTACACATGGTATGGCAATACTTCCAAATGGTTTGGTTCCATGACCAGAGAAGTTATCAATACTGAACATGCGGAATCCAGAGAATGTAACTCTGAGCATCTGTCCCTCTGTAGTATCAGTTGGTGCCACTGGCACAAAGTAGTTTCTGAAGAACCATCTTGGATTGGAAGGCTTTGGAAGGAACTTTGGTGGGATCGTTGAAGGTGTCTTTATATGACCAAACACAGTTGAATTAGTACCAGGAGGAATGTCAAATATATCAAAGTCCCAGTAGACCATCGATCCGATTCTCGTTGCTTGACCACTCACTTCGGCGATGGTTGGACTTTCACCTGTTGCCGTTGTGTTAATCGTCCATGTGACTGGGATGGATGTGGGTGAGCCGTCGGGACTTCCAAACAGAGTCTCCCCAGTCTCTGTCTTGATGGTTGAGCCGTTTCTTAGAATGATATCCGAGTATTGTGATGACATGATTGTTATTATCTATATGTTGTTGTTGTTGTGCTGATCGCTGATCTGATCCAGACTATGAAAGGAGAGTGAGATGTTGTTGGCAATTCTAGAAATAGTCATTTATTCAATCACTGAATGAACTCGTCTGTTCCATTACGTTTAATAGTTGCCAATGCATCAGAGTATGGACTGAACAGTTCCTTGAGTTGATTGATTACTTGGTCGGGTTGGAATGATTGATCAAACTGAGAGACAGCATCGACAAGTGTCTGTTTCTCCTGTTGCATCTTATCAAACTTGATCACAACATTGTTGATATCAATACTCTTGAGATTTGCTTTAGATGTTATCCTGTTGAACTGTTTGGATAGGTTGTCCACTTTGTTAATCTCTCGTTGATTCTCTCCCAATGTCTCTTTGATGATTCTATCTCTGTCGCTTGTTATCTTCTCCCAGTAGGCAACCAATGATTTGCTTACCTCCTTGTCATGAACTCTGAGCTTGGTTGGATCATCATCTTCTGCAACAACACCATCACCACCACCGATGATGGGGAGTTTACCAAGATCTCCACCAGACAGGATATGCTCCAATTGCTTGTCGACTCGACCAACGTCTTTGTCAAGCTTGGCGATAGAGTTGACAACCACTGCACGGTTAAGATGATCATCGTCGTCAATATCATGGACAAGTCGATGGTTCAGTTGTTCGACTCGTTGCTCATTCGCATGTTTCTCGACAACTCTTGCCAGTGTTGACTTGGTGCGTTCGTCTGGTTCAGTATCCCCACGTGCACTGTCTGGTTGCATGTTGAGTTGTGTGAAGTAGAGTTCCAACTGACGTCGGTCTTCAACTGGTATGGCATTGCGTTTGTTTGTATCCAACAGGTCTCTTCCCCATCGCTGCAGTGTGTTGAGTATTGTCGCCGACCTCGTTGCATGCATCTGTTTAATATCATCGTCTGTCACAGTCATACCTAAGGCCATTGTATCGCGYTCCTTGTATTCTCGTGTTGTCCTGTTCAACCACTCCACCCTGTCTTGATTGTTGGAGAACAAATGTCGATCAATTAGTGCGCGCACATCATCAGGTGGGTGGTACTGGCGGATGATGTGATTGAATGGATCAATCCCAGTCTTCTCATGTATGGTGTCGGCGATGAACTTACGATCGGCATCTGATAGAACCAACTGTTGCTCACCCTGGGGATCATTGCTTGCACTACTCAATATGAACTTGGTGAGCACCTTTGAGACGTTTGGTGGCGTATTGAGGAAAGAATCATCCTTGCCTTGAGCATCGACCACATCCTTACCCAACACTGATTGTCGTTGGTGTTTGCGATAGATCTCCATCCTGTATGTTTTGAGACCTAACTTCTTTTCGTCGTTATCGAGACCCAACCTTGAAGCGAGGTCAGTTACCATTGATTTGACCTTAAGATGGTCAGCTTCTCTTGCATCAATCTCATCCTGGATTGCCTTGGCATCGACGGGTGAAATGAACTGTTCATACATACCCAACTGTTTGACTCGCTCGAATCGGTTCTTCAGATTGGATAGAGTACTCTTGAGTGTGGCCCGGGTCTTTAGTAGGCCCTCCAGTGTGTCTCTGTCGCGTGTGTACTCCTCTGCCTCATAGTCCGAGAGTAGTGCGTTGATGTCCTTGCGTTCTTGTCGGTGTTGTGACAGTTGAGTGAAGAGTTGATTACGACGTATACGTTGCTCGATGATTGTAGATTTCCATTTATGATGATACTCTGCTGCTGCCTTCCTACCATCAACTGTGTCGGGGTAATTGCCCGAGTCACCTCTCTGTTCAAATCGATCAATGTCACGCTGTTTCAGTAGAGCAGAGAACTCTGACATCATGTTGGGGAGCTTACTGGCAGCCAGTGCTTGATAGGTTCGTGATGGTGGTCCAGCAGCATTGTACTCACTGTTCAAGTAGTCCAATGTAACAGCCGCATCATCAGATATACCATAGAGTTCCTGTTCTTCTCGTCGCACTTTCGTGAACATGGTGTCCCATTCCTTAAGGTAACCAAGGGTTGATGGATCATCGATGCGACCACGAACAATGTACTTGAAGTAGAGATAGGMCGTATCCAATGTCACATTGTCGATACGTGTGAATGTCTTTAGTCGATCAATCTCATTGATAAAGTCTGTTCTGTTGTCTATGAATGTCTTGAGATAGGTTGTGATTGATGGATGAGTACGGGTGAGTGGTTGGCGTCCCCATGGTGTGATTGAGTGATCTTCTTCCTTACCTCGACCAACTAACCAATGATTAAAGTCATCGAGGAACTGTTGAAAATGATCTGGGTCAGGCGCATTCTGTTCATCTGTCAATTGTAGTATCTGATGTTGAACACGTTCCCTTCCAACTACATCATGAGGAAGTATATTTTTGTATTCTTCCAGCTTTCTATCTATATCACTTTGAATGACTGCACGATCACGACCTTGTTGCTGAAGTCTAACTTGTTGTTGTGCATGGTGAACATAGTCAAGTGGGTCTGTGTTGTGCAGTCGATCACGCTCAACCTCAAATGGGGTCTTTGGCTTGGTGGGAAGATCTCGTGTGAACAACATCTTTTTGCGTTCATAAGGGTGGCGACCAGATGATGGCATGGTGAGTCTCTTGTTAGTGTTCTTCAAGTTTTTGGGGTGTTTTGTTGTGGGGGGTTTGAATTAAATCTAAACTTTAGTTGTGTGTATGTGATTGAGAACAAACAACTACACACAACCAAACAAATAATAATAATAATAATAATGAACAGCAACATACTATTGACATTGCTACCATTGGCAGCAGGTACAGGTTATCTACTCTATCAAGCAATATACGGTCATGCAGCAGTACAAGATAAGGTGAAGGAGGAGATGGTAAACAATCATTTCCCCCTGGATGTGTTGGCGACTCAGATACAGAACAACAAGAACCCAGAAGTGATGTCACAATTTGCTCCCAAGACATTCGAGGTCTTTGGTGACAACAAGCACCGCATACTCGGTGGAATACAGAATCAAGCAAGAGACAACATGTCACGTTATTGGGGAGACGATCACATCGAAACGTCGAGATCACTCGAACGTCAGAAGAACCTGTATCACAATGCGGATCACAAGGCCATCTTTACCCACTACCTACCAGATCAGAGTGGATCAAGCAGACATGGACCAAGTGCAGTAAGATCGTTCGACCACGACTTCCAATTCCTCTAAATCAAACTACTTTACTATATTTCTAAACAAACATACCCTTACCATCCAAACAACAACATCAAACAGAACACATAGAAACAAGAGTGACAACAATCACGCGCACTTACATCAGCAACAGCATCTTATTACACCAAATTAATTACTACAATCATGTCAACACAACCCCTATTGGGACTTCACATCAACTCCATCTCACCAATGGTCATCAATCCTTCAACAAAGGACTCCCCATTCCACGCAGTGAATGACTGGTCAACCCAACCTGACTTCAAGTTTGAGAAGACTCCATTCCTCCCACGTGAGGCAATTCCATTCCAAACTGGTGGTACGGTGAGGGTGCTCATTCCAAAGCAACCAGCAAAGTTGTTTACAATGGAGTTKATTGTCGAGGTTGGCCCCATCATCGGTGCACCTGGTTCGACGTACGCACGCCTCGTACGAGATCCACTGCATCACATGTTTGATGGATACAGGGTTTGGAATGGTAACAAGGAGTTGGAGACAAAGGACTTGGAGGCAGAGAAGCTCCAACATCTRTTGTCAAAGAATGCCCATGTCCTAGATACGGACGACTMTGCCTCAGGTAACTATGATGACGCAGCGAGACAGGCGGCCGCAAGTGGTACGCAGCAATTGGTGTTGAAGCTAAACACATGGCACTCAAAGCAGACTCATAATGCAATCTACCTCAACGCAACACAGAACGAGTTTAGATACGAGTTCAATCTTCGACCATGTYGACAGTGGATTGAGACCGATGGACCAACTCAGGCGACACTCAGATCATTGAACATCTACATCCGTGGACGTTTGGTACAGATACCAGACAGTGAGCGAAGGGAGACGGCCTACGCCATCGCTGCACAGAGTGGTGTGATTACCCCATTCACACACTGTGAGAAGAAGTCGAGGCAAGTACTCAGAGTCGGTGATCAAATTCACAAGGTCGATGTGTCTTTCCTCAAGGGCAATAGTAACTACTACCTCTTCCATCTTAGGAAACGATCAGACGTAGACAATCCATTGCAGCCAAACTATGAGAAGTTCATGCCTTGGTCAACATCAAGATTGCTTCACTCTGGCAACAAGGAGGTACACCCACCATTCTATAGCATGAAGGACAACTATTTGGAGTTGAAGCAGTTCTTTGAGATGGCTCAACCCCAACCGAATGAGAATGGTCCATCAAGATTCAACATTGGTGGATACTGTTGGTCACTCGAGCCACAGAACCAACACAATCAGTCAGGTTCTTGTCCATTGAGTGCCTTGAACAACCTTATGTTTGAGGTGACGACAAAGGAGCCACTGACTGAGGAGTACTACCTAGACTTCTACTCATACTCAACCCTATTCATCCAGCAGCAGGGCACTGACATTCAGAGAGTGTTCTCGGTTTAAATGAGTAGTAATAAATGTTATATATCAATCAGTCTATTTATTTACAATCATGTGTTTCTTCTTTGTGGCGGGTGGCTTCTGAGTTCCGCTCCCATTTATATCGGGGCCTGTAGTTCGTTCGAATAGGAGACTGTAAAATGGATGATACTTCCCGTGCGTAATGGATTGGACAAACATTCCATTAAGTATGTCTTCAGCTTGATAAACGTTGAGGTTATTGATCTCTGTTTCAACCTCTAGCCACCTGTCGAACAAGGCTAGAATACTGTCATTAACCTCTTTTATCTTTGGGTCTATCTCTGGTATGTTTGGTTGTACATCTGCCATTTGATATTATTATTATATTTATTATTATTACTTATGTCTTGTGTGAATGAATGAATGAATGTCATCACAATACACTTGATATTGTTGGCATTCTTTGATTGAGTTCAACCATATTGGCAAGTAGTTTCTGTTGTGTTGCAAAGAAGGATGTATAGTACAGTATACCAAACATTGGATCACTTTCAAATAGTGTACTCTTACCATTGCCGACCAGGAGTGTCAAGCACACACCCCCAGCTATTTGTAGGCAAGTGGCTGTCGCTAGTGTACCTGATGATACATCACCGATTCTCTGCTTGTGCCATTCCAATGTCTTATTGTATTGTGTCTCTGTTGTAACTGTATCAACGTAAGGGTTTGTTTTAGGTGCTGGTGCGGCAACACCATGTATGAGACATTGATTGCAGAGGTCATCCAATTGATATCCTAGGTAACTGCCCACTGCTGCTTGAGCGAGAGCGAATCCTATTGCTTTGAGTGCGTCCATTGCTTATTTTAAATGAATGTGTTCATTGAATTCAATCTAGATCTGATCGAGGGGTTTGAATCGAGGTTTTGAGATTTTTTTGTCTCTTCATCTGTTGGTGGTGGTTGGAAGGCATATGGATCATTTGCTTGTCTTGCTCTCAAGTTATACAAGTGTACCTGTTGGAAACCACGCAAGGTCGCAGCAACTAGTCTGATCTCTGGTCCAACACGGAACAGATCATACTTAATAGCTAGCTCTTGAAGGTGGCCACTGGCCTCATTCCATGATTCTCTACTAGCAGGTCCAAGTCCATCAAGGATAAAGTTATTCAAGAACGGCACGAAGGTGTGCACTGACTCTATTCCATGATTGACAGCCACCCACACCGACTTGGCTGTTTCCATCTGATCCTGACATGACAATGCCTCCTCTATACGTATGTTCTCTTCCTCATACTCGGCTGTAGTTGTTGTTGTCGATGGAAGGTTTAGCTGTATGCCACGACCTTTCAACTTGTTGTCACCGAACGCACTCTTGTATCCATTATACTTACGCTGCGCCTTTTCAAATTGTTTGTTACGAATGCGTGGAACACTAGTAGTAGGATTAGTCGTAGTAGGTGTAGGATTATCGGGACTCTTCTTTGTAGTTGCGCGCGGTCTCTTCTGCTGTGTTGATGATGTTGACGATAGACCTATACTATCACTGGCAGCGTTTAGTATGTTCTTTGGCTTCTCACTAGCATCCTTCTTGGCCTTCTCTAGCATGAACCTATGTCTGATCGCGTCACTAGTGTCCGTTGTAATGTTCGTTGTTGAAAGTGCATCGAGTGGATCCATGTTGTCTGTAGTAAGTAAGTAAGTAAGTGAGATATATGAATATCGCCAGTGACTGACATAGACAACATCACCAAGCGGATTTCTAGAATTATCTAAAGAGCGATCCCTATTTAAACGGTAACCGGTTATGTGGATCAATCATTCATTCTCACATCATCAACCAATAACTTTGGATAGATAAATAGACACAGATACTTAATCATTACACACAATGGACTACCATACCAACAACATCACCGACACGGTTCCAGAAGAACTCCCTATCTTCACCCAGAATAAGGATGGGGGATACACGATCACCAGAGGTGACATACTTCCCAAGGTCGAGCCAATCGAAACCGACGAGGACGAGAGTGTCGAGGATGAGGAAGGGGAGATTGGCGATGACACTACAATGACCGTCGTTGACAAGTCCCCACAGAAGAAGAGGAGAGTGACAGGTGACCCCAGACCAAATCTCAAGAAGCAACGCAAGCCATCAACATCAACCGATGGTGATTCCGACTCGGCCCCCAATGACTTGACATTCGTCTACAGACCAATGGATTATGGAAAGGTCAAGCCATTCCTTGTCACCAATCAACAGCTAAAGACAGCAAAGGGAATCGACGGTCTCCAGTACTTCACCGATCCACTTGGTGTCAAGACTCATTTGGTGGTGGGTGTCCGAATCCCACCTAGTAGCGACATCATTGCCAGTGGCTTCTCAACATTCCTTGGTCTCATTCTATCAATGTTCATCAAGTCACCTCCATTGGGCAAGCAGTTCCTCGCTTTGTTCAAGACGTTTAGTGATGAGAACAACAATGTCGATCTCTCTGCCAGCTCTCTTCTACTGTTCCACGACAACTGTTTGACCAAGGCACCAAAGGAGGTTCGCTCATTCACCTTTGCTGTCCTATGGGTACTGAACAACATTGTCGATCAACTGCATCCGGAACATCGTGAGAGTTTTCGTGTCCACCCCGATCAACTTGGTGTTATTACATCAGCTATTGGTACTGGCATCGACCCCATTAATTATCCCGCGTTGGCCGATCTTTCAATCAGATCCATCCCTACTGAATCTGGTCTGTACAGAGAGGATGAAGCCATCAGGTTGGACGTAGACCAGTTCGCCAAGAAGGCACAGAAGAAGAAACAGCAAGCAGAGGCAGAGAAGGAAGCGGCTGCTGCCTCCAAGCCAAGTGGTCTATGCTCACAACTCAAGATTGACGACGGAGAGGATATCGACGACAATGAATGTGATGACTCTGATGCAGACCAAGAGGATGACGATGGATTCCAGCGTTACAACAACTTGACGTACAAAGTTGGTGTCACAATCACGAAGAACCGTGTGAAGGTCCGCGAGCTTGGTTCAAGGTCTGTCATTTGCACAATCAGTCCCATCAAGAAGCGTCAATTCAACATCAAGAAGAAGCCACAGGAAGAGTAAGGTGTGGCGATGTATGTGTGTGGAGAATACAATCAATAAATGATGTATATATTTATTCATTGTAAATGTTATAAAGTTGTTGTAACTAGGATTACTAGTACTTTGCTCTCATGGTGTCAATAAGCACGATGCCTCCACCAATACTGAGAACTGATCCAAGAATGAAATCCATGCTTCCGATCTCACTGTTGTAGAGGTACCAACCTCCTAGACCAGCCAGGGCTGCACCACCGGTGACACCCAGGAATCCTCCAAGTGCAATTCTAAAGTCTTGAAATGACATTGTTGTTTGTTGTTGATAAATAATGAGCTAAACTACTGTTTCTTTGATTGAAATCTCGTCTGTGTCTTGTTACAATTACTGCAACTATACTTGTTAAATGACAAACCTACTCTCGTTGAGTGATCTCTCGTTTCTATTGGTGCTGTTAATGGTTGTTTACACTTGAGACATGATGGACACGAACCACATTGTTTAGAAATAGTTGTTGTTGTGGCTGTCGCTGTGGTTGATGAATCCCCAGGTGTGTAGTCGTTGTGATCTGCTACGTAGTCCCAGAATGACATTGTTGTTAGTTTGTTATTATTTGTATGATTGAATGATTTGTTATTATACAAACAATCAACACTCAAATGTTGAGAATATTTATTCATCATCGTAAAGGAAGTCAAATGATGGATGTGACATCTGGTTGGGATAGTCAATGTCGGTAAGGAACTCAACAAAACCTGGGGAGTCGACGTGAGTGTCGTCCTCAATGGCCATTTGTTCATGGCCAAGTCGAATAGTGATGAGGCCAACGTCGAGAATGTCTTCAGAATTGTAGTTGGTGGTGCTATCTGTACTACTATCGATTCCACTGCTGTAACTACTGTCAATGCTGCTTTCTGGGCTGCTGTTACTCGCGTCAATGCCAGTAGCATGCAAAAAATAACGAAACTGTGATGTGAGATCAAACATTGAGTCTATCCTGAGCGGACGTGATGGCTGTTGGGATTGGTTTTGTCGCTGATTCTCTACCAGCGAGTGACCATTACCTAACTTCAACATAATATACCTGAGAGCGTCACCACTGTCATAGAAATGAGAGGTTTCACAATCGATCATGTGTTGTGTGTAGAGTGATTGGTGTACTTCATCCAATGATGCCAAAGCAATGTCCAGTGCCTCCAAATACTCAGTCGTGATTGTCGTTGCCTCGTTCAATCTACCTCTCAAAGCAATCATCTCCATACACTGATTGATTGGGGGCACCAGTCGTATGATCTCAACACGTATCACTCTGTCGGTTGATGGCAACAAAGTGATGTGTCTCGCAATGTTCCTGCAAAAGTCCTGTAGCTGCATGGATTCCTCGAAGGTGATGTGACCGAGACGGAGGTTGGCAAAGATGTAGGCGAGTGAGTACATGACCGACATGTCAAAGACAACAACGTCAGTGAAGTCAATCTTTGCGGGAATGAGTAGGGAGCCAAGCTTATGCATTCCGATAGTGATAAACCATCGCTGAAGTTCACAGAACATCGCTGACAGTCTCATTGGATTCTTGTTAGGTTGCCCAGTTGATCCCATTTCCGAGTAGAACTCTTTCAACATTCCTTGGATCGCGACGTCTTCTATTGGTTCACTAATGAACTCCACCTGTTGGTACTTGAATATACTTGCGGTCCTGTACAACTCAACCAATTGGTTGAACAGCCATGTCTTACCAGATCCAATGATACCGGTGATGAAGACCAAAGTGAGTGGGCCCGTGCGTCGTGTCGGCACAGGTCTAATAGTACATGATCTGTTGATAATGAAAGGTTTGGTCATATTATTGTAGAAGGGATAGTAATAAGTAGTAGTAGTAGTTGTTATTGTTATAGAAGAGGAGGTGGAAATGACTGATGTGAGGACTGTCCACTATCATTACCGTCCTTCCTCCTCAAACTAATGTGATATCATTGTCACGTTACATCATTAATAATTAATATATATCTATGAGCTGACTGAGTGTTTGTGAGAATGAATATTTGATTAAGTGAGGGACCTTTGAACTGATCAATTTAATTTTAATTGAAATTAATCAAACACACACAAGAATGAATAATAACAACAACAAAGAAACAGTGGACAAGAATCGTCTTTTGTATCTTATCCATTGTACACAGTTGGCGGCAGGCATCAAACGTCATAGTAAACAGGAACCTGCTTTAAATGAAACGAGAGGTGGAGATGGTGTTATCTTCTCACGCGAGTTACCAACGTCTAATGGTGCACGAGAGTTCTTCACAGCACCATGTCACGAGGCCTTCTCCTCATACTATGGTAATCTACAAGAGTTACTAAATAATATTAACTATCAAGACAAGGATGACATGAACTTTGGGCAGTACATGAACTTCTATGAACTCATCGTGGAGAACACACCATGTCGACTCCATTTTGACGTCGAGTACAAGGCCCCTGGTGTTGAGCATCCTCTAGAGGCAGATGAGACAACAATCCCCATCCTTTTGGAGTGTATAGGTTATGCCATCGTCAATGCATTTCCAATGTTGGAGGGCCATGTTCATCCCGATGACTTCATGATACTCTACTCAGACACACCAGAGAAGTACAGTTGTCACATCATCTGGGCACCCCGTCGCGTCGATGTTCGATTCAAGAACAGTGGTCACATCATTCACTGGATCGATAATTATCTTATGGATCACAGACACACACACCAGGAGGTGAACTACATCGATAGGAGCATCTACACAAAGAATCGCAACTTCAGACTGTTGGGCAGCCATAAGTACGGCAAACCGGTGTGGTCCAAGCTAAGCACTACGCTCAACACCAAGGAGGCAGGAACGATGCACGTCGTTGCACAGTATCAAGAGTTCACGAGATCATTGGTTTGTCCACCACAACCAACAGAGGATATGAACAGAGAGATCATCACATCACCATTCTTCGATGATAATACAACACACGGTCGTGGAAAGCTCTCATCATCATCGTCATCGGTATCATCATCCGATTCTTCGTCTGCATCTTCATCATCGTCCAGATCATCCGATTGGTCTTGGTCATCCGAGTCGTCGTCGTCGTTGGTGCCACAACCCAACATACCAGTGTCACACTACAAAACGATCCAACGTTGCCAGGAGTACATCAGGCAAGACTACCAGAAGCAAGGCAATCATGGAATCAAGGTACTATTCGTCAAGTGTGTGGCGAAGAGAGAAGGAGAGTATCTACTGGCTTCAAACTACATGCGCTACTGTGTGTTTCAACGCCGATTGCATTCTAAGAACAACAACTATGTGTACCTGTCAGTGTCCGGTGGGTGGTTTGGCTACCGATGCCGATCCAAACTATGTGGTGGTAGGGACTTGGTAGTGCGTATCCCATCAGATGTCTTACAAAGGGATGATTGATTGATTCATTCTCATTCATCAACATAGTTGTAATAGTAGTAATAGGAATAGCACATCAATAAAACGTTATGAACTTCAATCAGATCAAAAAAACAATGATTTTAGCATCATCAACAGCAACAGCAACTGTAATAACAACAAAGACAGTGGATGCAATTACCAAGACTGTGGATTCAATTGTCAATGCCATCACACCAGTATCACAACCAACACCCCTACCTACACCTCCACCAACAACAACAACAACGTTGCCATTCTCACTATCACTCACAGACATTAAACAAGGTTCAGATGAATGGTTAGAAGAACGCAAACGTTTCAAGGCCACTGGATCAGTGTTGGCAGAGTACATGGGTATCTCACCATACACGAGTCAACACCAAGCGGCACGGATCTTCATGGGTCTAGAGAAACGACAGTTCTCTCCATTCTCAAAACTGGCAATGGAACACGGCAAGCGAGAGGAACCAAATGCCAGACGTGCGTATGAAGAGAAGACTGGCAACAAGGTGTATGAGAAGGGCATGTATCAGTATGCAGTTGACCCACGATTCGCTGCCTCCCCAGATGGTGTCTTGTACGTTGACTCTCCAAAGAATCCAGGTAGTGCTGTTGTGTTGGAAGGAGTGTTGGAGGTCAAGTGTCCATTCGCGGCATGTGCCAACGCACCACTAAAGAATGGTCGCAAACCAGATGCCCTGGTCAAAGCGGCATCCATCCCTCTTCACTACCTACCACAACTGTACGCCAACATGGCATTCTCTGGCGCCAAGTGGTGTGACTACGTTAGCTATGTCTCTGGAGAGTTGCTTTGGATTGCCCGTGTTAACTACGACGAAGAAGTATGGCAGTTTATATATAACAAGGTGGTTCAATTCATTGAACATCCAGAGAAGGTTCCAGCGAGGAATATAAACAAGAGTTACACTGAGTATCTGTTGCGAACCAAGGTGTTAGTGGTGAATCCTGGACTCAACATCACCACTAAAACTACGTATGTGCCAAAACGCAAAAGTGATAATTGTTTGACAAGGTTAGAGTTAAATGTTCGCATGCTGTAGGAGGAGGAGGAGCGGAGCAGGGCGCAGCGATCGAACGACGATCGGAAGCCAAAGACAACGCATCTGTCTACTTCAACCAATCAAATCACACTCAATGTCATTTGAATTCAATAATTTATTGTTTAAAAGTCGACACAGATAGACTCGTACATTGATTCACAATAGAATCGTCTGTCAAAGCCTTTGTTGATCTTGACATTGATTGTGAATTCACGTGGCTGTGGAGGTGGCAGTAGTGGGACCAACTCGGCTTCTTCTGGTGCATCAACGTCAATGACCTCTGCATCCAAAGGCTGGGGATTGATTGTTCTGTTCTGTCTGTTCTTCATTTCAATCTTCCTGTGCATGATCACTCTGTATCGTTCATCGGCTGGTTCGTGATCGGTACTGACAAGCACATACACTGGAGAATCATGTTTGACAAGTTCAACTGTCTTCCTGGTTCGTGGCTCAGCTCTGTATTGTGTTGGTTTGCTTAACACGACGTAGGGTGGTGGTAGTGTGTGATTGGTGTCCATGTCCATCCATATGTATCTAATGACGGTGTCTGTTTGGTTGTCTATTGTTATTGTGATCGTTGGTTGTGATTGTTGTTTTGGTAGTTGCCGTCTCATCCTCAATCGCATGTCACGTCTGGGTCCGTGTACTAGTGTATGGTTGGTTTGTGTATATCTCTGTACGTATCCAATGGCCATGATTATAGAATGATTGAATCTACACGGCACTGTCCATTCTTATACGTTTTGTTGTTGCTGCCGCTGGTGAAACTGTCGCCTTGTCCCTCATCACACCTCCACCACCAACCACCACATCATCGAGATGGGGATTATTATGCTTCTCCAGATTCTTCCTACTCCTCTTCTTTGTCGCCTGCTTCACTTGAACCATCTCTGTGTCTTTTGATTGTTGTTGTTTGTTTGGATCATCATTGCCACCACCAGCGGCACGTCTCTGCTTCTGGTCCTCGGCTGTGTCCCAACCACTCTCCAATCGCACACTGTTATCACTGATGTCCTTCACCTGTTGCAACTGCTTCTCATTGGCAGACCAACACTTGTCATCACCAAGTCTGAATGGTCCAGGGTTGTTGGCCTTGGCAGTGAAGAAGACCTTGGAGGGGTCTGGTGTGTTCAGTGATAGATCAATGACAAGCATCGAGTTGTCCCGTGTGTTGTCGTCCATCATGTCGTAGAAGCTCTGTCTATGTATAATGTCACCATAGTCTTTGGCGATGGCCTCTCTCTGTCTATTCTGCATCTGTAGTGTACTTACGACATAGTCACAGTTGCCACGAGCCACTGTACTTATACCAAACACATCCTGTGTTAGTACAATCAGACCGATGCGTTTATGCCTACCCAATGTGAATATGTCCTTGAGTACGTGATCATTCTTGAAAGAGTCCTCACCAATGATGTCATCCAGTATCAGTAAGATGTTGGGATCCACGTGCTTGGACATGCCCCTCACCGAGAGTATCTTCTCATTGCGCTTCATTAGCTCGGCGACGATGTGTGGCTGCCAACCTTCGAAGATGTAGCTGTCAGAGACACACTGTGACCACCAGTGATTGCTCTTGGTCTTTGTCATGACATAGACAACAGGATAGAGATGACCTATGTAATACGCCAACCAACGAGCAAAGTATGACTTACCCGCTCGTCTCTTACCAATAATGACTGTTGTAGCATCGGCCTTATACCCTGAAGGTTGCCATTGCGGCAATGACTTTGGTGCCTGATGTTCGCCGCGTTGTTCATCACTGCTACCCTCTCTGTCATCATCCCCATCTGCATCGGTAGGGAATCGTTGATGCCCATGATTGAATTCGTAGCCAGATCTCTTAACCTTGACAACAGACTTTAGTTTGATTGGTACACGAGGAATCTTCTTCTGGTCCTTACCGATTAGTGATTTGTTTACATTATCAACTATTGAATTGACTGAAGATGATGATGGTTGTTCGTGTTGTGGTGTTGTTGTATCGATGTGAGATTGTTCTAGTGTGGTTGATGAGTCACTCATTGATTTTTCTAATTAAGTTGAGCTGTGTGAAATGGATAGGTGAATGTATCAAAGACTAACACACAACCAAAAGAGGCGCCTTTAGATTTAATAGATTCAAATTCAAATTTTCAAATTCAAACTAATAGACCGTTAACTATTTCGAAAAATGGAAATGAAAAAAATAGTCACACCGACAACCACAAACACAACTCAACACCAGACATTGGTTGCAGACACAACAACAAGAAAGACTACTACATCTCTCTCTAGCAACTCAACAACTACTATATCACCAGTCAATGGACGTACTACACTAAGTATTGGCCCTCTAGGGATGTCAGTCGCAGACGACAGTAGCAGTAGCAATGGCGGCATCACCCTGCCAATGTCCTCACCCACATCACAGACTACATCACCAATAGCATACGACAAGTATGTCAATCCAATGTCATGTGCACTATCACTGATGATGGCTGCATTTGCTATTGGCATGATTGTGTACTCTGTGGTCAACAATCAACCATACACCACGTGGTTGTCTCTACTCGCAGGAGTATGGGGAATCTGGATGCCAACACCTGTGTTGAGATTCCGCCAACAGCAGCAACAGCAACAGGAACACAAGGTTACTGAGCAGAGTCAACGATTCTATCAGACAGATCCAGTGGTTGATGCTAATGAGCGACAACAATAAATATGACAGACACAAATTTATTTAATGTGTAGTCTTAACGCGACGAACTCCCGGCTTCGACCTGTATTTCTCTTCTTTGGCGATTGTATCTGTAATGAACTTCACACCATCAATATCTTTATCAGATCTCTTCCTCTTCTTCTTATCGACTTCTTCGACATCCTTTATCACCGCTTTCGTGAAATGAGGTTGTTGTGCGTCTCCTTTCATTATCGAAGTGGTGGGTAGCCCCTGCACCTGCTGTGGTTTGATGTTGTCGTCGGTAGTAGTGGGAGTAGTTAGTATGGACTTCTTCTTCTTCTTCGCGCCCTTGCTGGGGATGACATTCTTCTTTGGCACTGTATCAGCACGCGCCCGCGTTGGTTTGTTTGCTGTGGTTAGGAGGGGAACATCGGGATGGTGTTGGAACGACACTACAGGATTTGGTTGTTCTTCCTGAAGTACTCGTTGCATCACTTCGTCCTCTACCTGTTGTTGTGGTTGTGGTTGTGGTAGTTCCTGATGTACTTGCTGCATTATTTCATCATCAACCGGTTGTTGTTGTTGTGGTTGTGGTGGTTGTTCCTTGACGGCTTCATCCACTACAATTGGTGCAATGTCACGTTGTCGCTGCTGCTCGCGTTCATTCTCTTCCTTCAATCTAATCGCATCTGCCTCTTCATCTTGTAGGCGTAGTTTGTTTTCATTCTCCTCCACTCTCTTGTCCTCTTTCTGTTTGGCCTCTGCAATCTCTTGTCGTATCTCCACTGCCAAACGTTTGCGAACTATATCCTCCACCTCCTTCATCTTGGATTGGTAGTTATTGTACTCGATTGTGATCTTATCATCTATCACAGTCATAATTTGTTGGACGGTCGATGAGTATACTGCACCTGCCATTGGTTGCCTGATGTTTCTGATGTCAATGAGCTCGATGATTCCTCTGTCGTAGTCCACTATTCGGTAGTTCAATCCCAGGCCTGTGAGTTTGTTTAAGATCTTGTTATCGTTATTGTTTGCGTCCTGTTCAATCACCTTGTCCAGCATCTTTATTGATTCGGCGATGGCAACGTGTTCCTTTTTGATCTGTTCAATGTACGTATTGAGGTCATTGACATCAGCAACACTGAGTCCACTTACAGTAGCGAGTGCATCATTGTACTCCCTAATGGTACTCTCGGGTAGGAGTGGTGCGAGGCTTGTGTTATCAATGAGAATGTTCGCAGCAGTAACTAACTTATTGTCGACCTCTTTCTTCTTCTGTCTCAGTGTGGTGACCATTGAGAGTGCAGTTGTCTGGAGAAACGTCTTCAATTCCTGGTTCCGTTGTGCATCATCTAGCACTGGTACCTTGATAGTCTTGGTCAGTTTGTCAATCTGAGAAGCAACACCTGTGTCTCCCAACCATCGTTTATCTGATGTCTCTTCTGTTGCCGTTATAACTGTCTCGTTCAAATGATTGCGCTGTTCTCTTATCTTCTCTATCAAATCCTGAGCTGGTTTGATGAACTCATCGACTGAGTGCACTCTGTGTTTGAAACTCATCTTGGTTGGTTATGAACGAACAGAATGACACACACACACAAAGATCATGGGATTGAGAACTTGTTAGTTATTTATTCTTCTATCTCGTCGTTGTCATCAGCCATTGCTTGATCCTTCTCGATGTAGTCTTTAACCTCACCCATACCCTTGACATAGCGGACGTTGGCATAGATCTTGTCAACACCAATCATTGGTGGTAGTATCTGTCTGATGTAGTCCATGTTCAGTCTGATGTGTGTGTTGTGGTCAACTTCAATAACGGCGTGACTGTGAACACGTCCACCTTGTGCCTTCTTACCAACCTCGACGGCGAATGTTGTGTCCAATCGATGTATTGTTGGACTCTCTCCATCCGATGTCGCCTTGCCTGGGGTCAGTGTGAACAGGTTCTCCAAGTGTTCCGATTGAGTGAAGATTGTATCCATCGCAGTGTCTAGTCTCTGTGCGTAGTGTTCTGCCTCCTCATCACTTGTGGGTCGTTTCTGTGTGTTGACAGTCAGTAGGAAGTTGGAGTGTCTCATCTTGGGTCGCCGTCTTTGTTGACCAGTGACAGACACACCGCGACTCGTTGCAGTGACATTGTCGATGTGTTGAATTGTGTCCATTGTTGTTTGTTATATGTGGTTGTGATTTGTTGTGGTTGCTGGTGTTAGTTAATCTTATCATTTAAGAATAATCATGGCAGCAACTGCGATGGCAGCAATGGGAAGGGCCCACTCTATACCCTTACCAGTCTCACTCGCGAAGCCACCTACACCACCACCAACTGCGGTCACTGCCTTGCCTACACCACCGGCAACATCATCGACCGCCTTCACGGCGCCACCGGCCAGTTTGTTGATCACCTGGCCACCGTCTGCCACGACAGTCTTCACAGTGGAGAGTGCTCCATTGACCAAGTTTGCCGGTATCTGTGCAGTTGGCTTGACAATGTCCGTGTACACCTGCTTAACGGCACTGACACCACCATTGAGAATGCCAGCCACTGCCGTCTTGGTCTGATTGAAGAAACCAGATATCTTGCTTCCTAGACTTGAAAAGAATCCCATTTGTTTGTTTGTTCTCTGATATTGATCAACGGGTTGTCGCTTTGTTGTTGTTGTTGTTGTTGTGTTGTTTTATATCTCTGTTCGTAGAGGAAGTGACAGTGAAGTCACATTGTATGTCTTTAGATAATTGTTTGTCAGCCAATAGTCCAATGCCATCGCGTATGCATCAACAGCATTGTGAAGTATCGACATGTGATCCTTACTGAAACCTTTGACATCAATGTATCTACGCTCGAGCATCAGATCAACCATCTGCTTCTTGTTCTGATCGTGACCTCCACAAGTCTCGAGTGGGCCTAGTCTGTGTTTCACTCCACGTGGCGACACCATCACACATCGTGGGTAGTAGTAGGTCCAGAAGGTGTGTGCGACCAACTGCATGCGGCTGTACATTTGGCTCTCCACTAGGACTAGGATGTGTTCATCGGTGGGCAAGCTTGGTATGAACTCGTCTAGGATTACTTTACATATATCGGTGCTGCTTGGTTTGGCTTTACCTTCGACTCTCTTCGCCAAGTCAATGGTGCCCCATTGTATGTGTTCTACTCTATTCTCGTCACATTCTCCCCCACGACAATAGCCTACTCGACCAACATAGTATCCGAGGTTGACTGTACCCGGATCGATTGAGATGATAAGCATATATTATTATTTGTTATTTGTATAAGTATGAGTAGATTATGAAATGAAAATGATCTGGGGACCACTTCACTTTTTATTGTTGTATTTGCTGCTGTTGTGAGTATTGAGAGTTGACAGTCTCCATCACTGTGTTGAAGTGTGAGGCGAATTCCTTGGTCCAATTGAACAACCAACTTCCTGGAAGTGAATGCTCATCATCCAAACACAGTATAACAAAGTCAACGAAGTCCAACCAGGCTTGTCTCTGTTCCACGTGCACCGGTATTATCACTGGTTGGTCGTGAAGGACGGCCTTGAATCCATTCAACATCTTGTGATATGCCACCCGCAACTCCTGGGGATTGTTGACCGTGTGGTCTGCCTGATCTGTTTCGTTGTTGTTTGCTGGTACCATCCTCTTGATCAATTGATGCCACTTGTCCCATACCGCAAACACACCGCCGGTCGTTGCTCGGTATGCAGAAGTACATGAGTTGTGAATGATGGTGGGTATGTTCTCAATGGATAGTGGTGCACCTTGGTCAAGTGGGTGTAGAAGTAGGGATATTGAATCGCCAACTTTTCCGAGTATGTCTTGTCGGTTCATCTTGATTGCTCTCGTCATTATAATGTTGGCCAAGTATGACAAGTACTTTGAGACCAGCAGTTGTGTGGCTCCAACTACTGTCAAGCCGTTCTTGAGTGTGTCGGGGTAGATGAACGGGAGAACTATGTCATTTGGTTCGATTGCTTGCTGACTTGTTGTCATTTTTGTTTTTGTGATTGTTGTATGAATGATTGGATTATCTGTATGTTATCTATTATCTTTTTTAGAAATCTAGTAAGGGTACTTAGTAGAGTGATTGGTTACTGGATACACTTGATGGTTTATTTACTCCAATCACCCCATCCAGCTTTCTGTGTAACCTGCCCTCCGCCGTCTTTCTGTTCATTCAACCACTGCCTCACGCTGAGGGGTTTGGTCACTCTGGATCCTACTGCCGGTATTTCACCATCCATAGTCCTACCATTTAGCATACTCTTAAGCGTTAGTCCACCAGACCAATCATATCTTTGAGTATCTTGGGGGGCCATGAATCCAATTCCTGCACCGTGACGCGTGCGTGTATGATCTACTGTTGTGATACCATTTGATGGATTGACTTTGATTCCGGGTGGCTTCCACTGAACCAGGTCCTGATATTGTCCAATGTCAATGATTCCACTGTCTACTGCAAACATGAATTCGTAGTCTTCCCTTGATTGTGGACCCGTCAACTTTAGATTGAAGATCCTCTGCAGTACCTTTAGTTTCTCTTCGAAATACTTCTTTGGTTCGTTGACTAGCTCCGGGAAATAACTGAACACTTTCTGTATCTGTGCTGGGTTGTTGGGGTCCAAACTACCGAGTATGTATCTATCAAACTGTGCCTTCTCGTGGGCTTTCTTTGCTTCCAATCCATACTGATAGAAAGACTCGGGCACGTTCTCACCAAAAATCTTTACACCAGCTGGTCGTAGATCCTTGGCGATCTGTATCTTCTCTTCGTACTTGTAGTCACGGCTATCATATCGAGTTGGAACAAATGGCTGACCACCCAAGGACTGGGTTACAGGCTCACCAAGGTCGTTCTTAATAATGATGTTCTCAAACTCCTTGTTGAACTTCTCATTTGCCTGCTCTGTTTCTTTAGATGCCATTGTTGTTGATGTTGTTGGTTGATGTTGTCTATGTCTGTCCAATAAGTGAGTTCCTGTAAGTGGAAACGTTGTTGATTAAGAAAATGTGTTTGAATGGCTTAGTAAATGGTGAGTAGAATGAGCTTAGATGTATGCCTTCTTCTTCTTTATTGTTGTGATTGTTGATCCAGCTTCAAAGTGTAGCTCTACAATGAATGATCCTGGCAATGGGCCGTTCACTGTCGAGATCTTGATGTCCAACTCTGTGAGTGTTTGTGGTATATTCTTAAAGAATACAGGTCGGCTGTTGTAGATGTTGTATCGTTGATCCCCACCACCATCGCTGATCATGGGGATGAATGCAATCGCATGTGAGTTACGAGCGACATCCAAATCAATTCCACCTCCACCATACATCGAATCGAGAAACTGGTCGACCATTGGTATGATTGAGGACCCGAGAGACAAGCAGACTGTGCAAGGCAAACGTGGGGCTGTCTTGAGGATATACTCCGAGTCCGGTCTACGAATGGACAAGTGGCGCAGCACAAAGTGATCATCTAGACCCATCATATGCATTGGTAGATCAGTCTTGAATGTACCTGTCTGTGCATTGATCTGTGTGTTATCATAGTGTATGAACAAAGCATCGGAGCGAAGTGATAGTGAAGATGGCATCACTGGGGATTCTTGTGGGGTATTGTCGTTGTCGCTGTCGTAGTCCATCATGATCCTTTGTATTAATCAGAGTACGGAATCCGGTGGTACGGTTACGACCGAGACCCTTTTCGACCGAATACTATCAACCGGTGACTTTGCCAACCGCACCGGAACCGGACCAGATCAAAAAATGGATACCGAAGACAACCGTCACCCACAAGTCTGGGGGAACCCCCAGACCCCCACGGGTCTATGATCTGTACTGCACTCATTATCCTGAATCCTAAACACAGTTTGGGTACAAGATATATATATTGTCCAGTTAGTTCAAGTCGTTGTGTATTTAATTTCATTTCGATTATTTGGAATTTTTCAAATTAATTTGGAAGTTCACTCATATGGTAGGGTGATCGAGGCTTTCATTCATTCATTCATTCATTCATTCAATGATATTGGATGTTTCAAGTGAGGTAATGGATAATAGATATTGATTGAAATAGCTTTGCTTTACGGGCACTGTTTATTATCTATTGTAGCACTTGTGACACCAGTTGAGTATTGTAGTAGGATCGCTAGAATACTTGTTGAACGCGTTTTTGATTGTGTCGAGGAAGGATGCAGTTCTGTTCTTATCTCGGCACTCTCTCTTCATCATCGCGAACAACAGTTCGATGATGTTGAGCTCAGGGCTATAGGTTGGCAAGAACACCAACTTGACATTGATCAAATCAAGCATCTATAACAAATATAGATATATATATATGTATAACTGTATAATGTATAGAATGCCCGCTTTATTAGTGTATTATGAATGATGTATATATACTGATTAGATGGAACATGGAATAGTGTTCTGTAGATTCCAGGATGATGACTCAGCAATGATAGAATGTATGAGTCATGGTGACACATCGTGAATCGTATGTGACAAGTCGTCACACTCACCTCTTCTTCTTAGAGGTAGACTTGCTTGACTTGGACTTAGTCTTGGACTTGGACTTGGAAGGTTCGTCTGTTGATTGATTGATGATGTTCTTGAGATTGTAGGCTTGAAGGATGTCTACACAATGAGTGAGATTATCTGATGTTTCCCATGTTGCAT
>NW_012236483.1:6348-14632 GCF_000787575.1 Acytostelium subglobosum LB1 | reverse complement strand
GAATCTTTGATCATTTTTTTTTTTTTTTTTTGGTTCTTTAGGTAGCTCCATCTTGGTGGTGTCGAGAAGCACTAGGTCACCAACCTTAAACTGGAGAGGAACGAATCGACTCTCTTTGGCAAGTTGTTCAAGGTTCTTTGCATTGNGGCTTCTCTAGCGCGCTTGGCAAGAGTGTTCATTCTTGAGAAGAAGGTGGACGTGATGTTGGTTGCGGCAAGAGGTCTCGATATGGTCAACGAGTTGGGAGTGTCTGGGTTGAATCCATAGTTGATCATGAATGGTGTAAGGCCAGTAGTTGCGTGCTTAGAGTTATTGTAGGCAAACTCTAGAGTTGGCAAAGTCAGGTCCCATTCAGGCTCTTGATCGATGTACATTCTGATGGCAACTTCAATTGTACGATTTGCACGTTCACTCTGTCCATTGGCCTCTGGATGATACGATGTTGTGTAGGCAAGCTTCACACCAAGACGCTTCAACAACATACTCCAAAAGTCTCCTGTGAAACGACTGTCCCGGTCYGATATGATCTTGCGTGGCAAACCATGGTGACGGAACACGTTGTTGATGTAGACGTCAGCCGCTTCCAYAGCACCATAAGTCGTCTTGAAAGGGTAGAAGTGCGCCATCTTGGAGAGTTTGTCTGTGACGGTCATAATGGCATCGAATCCAGACAAGGTCAGGGGAACTGGTCCAATAAAGTCCACTGTAACCATTTCCCAGCAGCGTATCGGTGGAGGAATTGGAGACTTTGGGATGGATACTGGAGCTTTAGGTTTGACAAGTTGACACTTGTCGCAGGAAGCACAATACTGAACGACCTCTTCATAGATGTTGGGCCAGTAGAAGTTACGAGTAATGAGTTCGTAAGTGCGATCACGGCCAAAGTGTCCTGATATTGGAGAGTCATGACTTTGTTCAAGAATCTWCTGCTTGATAGATGTGCATGAAGAGGGAACTACTAGTCGGACCTCATCACTATTAGGATCTTGGTCGTTGGTCACATCACGGAAGTACAACAGGTCGTCAATCAGTAGGTAAGGCTGGGTGGGGAGTCCCTTCTTGATCTTGTCAAGGACAGCAGAAGTAGTCTTGTCCTTCTCGTAGGCCGTTGCAAGCGACTGTCGATCCGTTGGAGAGAGATGTACTTCCACCAGCTTGTAGTCGGCTCTCCGAGACAGGGCGTCAGCGACAATATTCTGTTTACCTTCTCTGTAGTCCATCTCGTAGGGGTATCGTTCAAGTATCTCCAACCATCTTGCGAGTCGGCCATCTGGTTGCTTGATATCTTTGAAGTACTGGAGACTCTCATGGTCGGTGATCAGTTTGAAAGTGGTAGGACCGAGTAGGTAGTGTTTCCATTTCTTGAGAGCGTAGATCACAGCGAAAAGTTCCTTTTCCCGTGTTGGGTAGTTGAGTTCAGCGGACATCAACTTCTTGCTCTCAAATGCAACAGGACGGACACGACCTTGGTCATCAACTTGGGATAGGACAGCACCAAGCGCATACTGAGAGGCATCAGTTTCCACGATGAACGGACGGGACATATCAGGATGTGCCAATACCACTGTGTTGGTCATCAGTTGTTTGATTTGGTCAAAGGCCTCTTGCTGCTCCTTGCCCCATACAAATGCTGATTGCTTGCTCATTACATTGGWCAATGGGATCATTACTCTAGAGAAGTGAGGAATRAATTCTCTATAGTAATTCACCAGACCATGGAATGACATGACATYGTGATGGTCCTTAGGGATTGGCCAGTCGGCAATGGACTTGAGTTTAGAATCGGAAGGGCGAATTCCCGATTCTGAGATGACATGGCCGAGGAACTCAACAGACGTCTGGAAGAGTGTGATCTTCTTCTTGTTGATATAGAGCTTCTCTTGGCGGAGGCGATCCAGTACCAATCTGACGTGTCGGTCATGTTCATCTCGAGTCTTRGAGTGGATTAAGATGTCGTCCAAGTAAACGCAGACGAAGGGCATATCATGGAAGATACTGTTCATCAAACGCATAAACGTGGCGGGAGCATTGCTTAAACCAAAGGGCATTACGGAGTAGGAGTACTGGCCGAGCTTGCAAACGAATGAAGTCTTGGGAATTGACTCCTTGTCCATCTCGACCTGGTAGTAGCCAGACTTGAGGTCGAGTAGAGAGAAGTATTTGGAACCGTTCACTTGGTCAAGAAGGTCTTTGATAAGGGGCATAGGGTACTTGTCCTTTATTGTCTGCTTATTGAGCAAACGATAATCAATGCATAGTCTTCGAGATCCGTCCTTCTTTTTGACAAAGAGGATTGGACTTGCATAAGGAGAATTGGACGGTTGTAGAATACCCTGGCGGAGACCTTCCTTGACTTGCTTCTCAAGTTCCTCCATGTCAGATGGCGACATACGTCGGACAGGTTGAGAAGGTGGGCGAGTGTTGGCGTGTTCCATGATCACATGCTTGATGGCTCGGCCTTTGATTTGCTGGACATGAGGGATCTCTAGGACAATAATGTCCTTGTAGTCCTCCATGACTTTGAGTGAGTCCTTCTCAAGGTTCGACACGACATTGATCTCATCGGCCTGGTCAGTGGCAGCGGTAACCGGTTTAATAACGCACAAATAGACTTCATCTACTTGTTTCCTTCTAATGCTTCTACTCAGATGAGTAATAGACATTAGTTGGACAGGTGATTGCGACGGTTCAGGATGAGGCGGCAAAGTTGAGAGCTTATGGGAGGCGGAGGATGCTTTAGTCCTGTCGTCCAAGGTAGAGGGAGTGATGGCCTCGTTCTTGGAAGAAGGAGAGTAGGCGTCAGGCATGTGAGGGTGTTGGTAAACCAAGYGGTTGTTTCTGTCAGTGATCCTCAGACCGGCTGACAGGAAGAATGGGACACCAAGTACAAGGTCGAATGGGATATCGGCGATGTAGGTCGGTGTGTTGATGCTCTGACCATAGAAGGTCAGAGGGAGGTTGGCAACTCCAATCAAAGGTAGCTCGTTGCCGTTGGCTACCAGTGCAGASTTCCCTCTTGGAAGTCTCTTCCAGCTGACGTGAAGACTCTTTGCCTTGTTGGTATTGATGAAATTGGCGGTGGCACCAGTGTCCAGAAGGGCTTGGACTATTTGAGAGGTGATCTCAACGGTGATGGTAGGTGCCGCAAGCGAGTCTTTGGCATCAGCTAGGGACAGAGATGGTTTACTYAGACTTGGAGGTGCCGCAGCACACTCCGTCCGCTGGGAGGGGCTGTCGGCAGCGAAAGCAAAGTTTCTGTTCTCGACACTTCTGCTTTTCCTCTGGCGTGAGTTTGGTTAAACCCATAGTCTTCTCTGGTCGATTAGACTTGTTGCTCACTGTCTTGGTCTTGATAGTAGCCACCATAGGTTCCTCTTCTTCATCGGACCACTCATCAGTTGGGGAAACTGCATTRATGGTGATTGGGTTTGACTTGGAACCTGGTTGTTGACCAGACTGCTTGGTGTGGGGCTTGCCTCCTGAGGATCCACCACTAGATCTTGACCACTCATAGTGTGCTCGGTCCTTCTTSGTACAGAAGTTGACWGTTCTGTCTAGAGTATCAATATCGTGTTCATCGAGCCTATCAATGATGTCTCTTGGAAGGGCGTGTCGTAGAGCAGATAGGAGGAACACTTCGTCAAGGGATGGGTCTGAAGAAGCTATAGTAATGAACGCAGCATAGAACTTGGCAAAGGAACCATAGTTGCGGACGTAGAGGCGGTTGAGCTGGTCTCGAACTTCGACATCATGATTGGGTGGTCGGTACAGAGTCTGGACCTTATGCTTGAAGGCTTCCCAGTTCTTCATGCACGGGTCATTCAACGTCTTCCACTGATAACACCGAGCCATTAGTGCATCCTTGGTGTTGTTGTATGCATACAACACTCTAGCTTCATTGTTGATAGAAGCCAGATCACAGTGGACCTCCATTGCCACGAACCATCGCACTATGTCTCCATACGCCTCGTTGCCGGACAGAGGGRCAGGGAGTTTGGATTTGATAGGTCGGTGGTTGGCAGGAATTGAACTGGAAGCTTCAGACTCGCTGTCTTTATCAGACACTGGGTATGGCTTGTTTCCGGCTTTGTAGAATAGAGGGATGTCGGACTTAGTGGATGTGCCTCTCTTGGGGGTCAGAGCTGAAAGTTTGCCCTTGGTCTCCATGTCATCAGTGATCAGTTCGACTAGGACAACAAGTTCACCTAACTTCCTCTCCATATCTTCCATTCGAGAGTCAACGTTGGCTGTAATGAAGTCAATGTGTTCCTGCCATTCTGGTATTGGTAGTTTCTTTTGGGCCTTTTCTGACATCTCACCGGACTTGGGTTGAGAGGAAGAGGATGATGATGATGATGATGATGAAWTAGTAACGGTAGTGTTGGATTGAGGTTGAAGTTCTGCTGTGCCAGAGTTACTCTCTCCGGCCGGAGCAGCCTCAATCTTTGGTTCATTAGYGTCAGACATGTTTGTACAAACAACTAAACTGAATTCTTAACGTGTAATGGCTTAAAAGAACAATTACAAAGCTTCAATCGGTTGGCCGGTATACTCGAGCGCACGAGGGCATCAAAGTAGTCCCAACTTCCAATCGTTACAGTGTACGAGCACGATACGCAGTCTAGAGTTACTAGGTAAGAGACAAGGGTCCTTACACTTCCGTCTAGATTTGGTTAGGGGCGTTCTAACAAGTTATACAGCTAATAGGCAGTGGTCGTTGAAGCACAGGCGATTCACGTCGGTTGAAGAAAACGGGAGTAGGGCCGCTTCAACCAGAGTACAATCTAAACGAACAGATGCTACCAATTGATACAGGGGTATGCCTAKATCAATACAAAGGGGTGGARAATACTGAGATGAGAGTAACTTTGTACAAGTCAGTCAGTACRCTTGTCGAGAGTAGGATATATAGAGATTGTATATAATGAAGTGATAGACAATCGATGTATCTCTTAGTCGAGAGTAGTAAGTTGAATSTTTATTATTTACCTTTGTACAAGTCAGTCAGTACRCTTGTCGAGAGTAGGATATATAGAGATTGTATATAATGAAGTGATAGACAATCGATGTATCTCTTAGTCGAGAGTAGTAAGTTGAATGAGCCTTTTTCGATATATCTGTAGGCACCTCCGTGTGGACCTGCCTATTCCGTAACGTTGTGGGTGATAGAATAAAATGAATTTCTATTATATTTTTTTTCGTGTCTACTATTTTGAATTCGTCGTGCCTACTTTTCAGAATAACCCCTGACTACAATCATTCTTTAACGATGGACTTCTCAGGAGTTATTAGTAGAAGAGAAGCACGCAATCATAACGAGAGATTTGTGGATGATGAAGAAGTAGAAGATGAAGACACTCAAGATCTTGGTGATGACGACGATGCCATGATAGAAGACTCACCAGTATATAAATACTTGGATGCTCAAACGGATGATGCCGCCCGCGCGCTCTCAGGGTTCACTGCACCAGAGATTCTATCCTACTACACCGATTGCAAGTCCCATATAGTGCATGAAACAGTCGCAAGAAAAGGAAGACACCCTATTGTGTCAGAGCTGGATGCCCTATGTCTGTTGCTCATTGTCTATGTCTCTGGAGACTCGCTAGAGAACATTGCAGCCTCCTCTACGTTCAAGGTTGGTGCCGTACACCGAGCCGTCTGCAGGGCGAGGGATTTTCTATTCGACGCATTGAAGGCGGCCAACGACGACCTCGAGAGACCGCTGCCAGACAGTGTTTGAGACCGAGCATATTATACTACTCGGTTCAAATAAACGAGATATCAATATCATTCGGTTCGAATAATTCCTTTCTCGGTCGTGTGGATGATCCAAGATTGTAACCGAGCTCGGTTACCCGAATATCGCCTTTAACCGATATTCGACCGGATAACCGATTAACCGGTACTACACTGCTCATGAATACGTACAGTATGTACTCTCAGTAAAACAAAAATGTTATTTTTTGATCTGATTCATTGAAAAGGCTTTTGTATTCCTCGATATCTCGTCTCCAATTAGAGCTTCATGTATCCTGCCACTGATTGTTTCATCATCCTGCTTCAACCCAGACAACAACAACATCCACCAAGGTGACATCATCAACTTCAACAGAGACTACAAAGAAGTACAGTATTGGATGGAAACATTRTTTTGAACCAACCAAGACTAGTCCACTACTAACAATGCATGTCTGTGGTTGATAATCATTAGGATCACCAAGATGTCTAAAGGAAGCCATTTGGTCATTTCTATCAATAATATTAATTTAAGTTTCAAAAAAATGAATGAGACTTGTGTTGTTCACTAGATTGAAAATGCACATATCTCACCCTCGGTTATTCGATCCGGTTTTGATTAAAAAAACAGCTGGTCGGTTCGAATAATTGAACTTCCTTCGGATTGGTAAAAGGGTCCGGTTCGGTTTATTCGGTCTCGGTTAGTCGGATATCCGAACTCGGTCTCAAACACTGCTGCCAGACGACAACCCTCATGACCTCGGACTGATAATTGATTCAACAACGATCCCCGTCTGCAAACCTTCTGGGAGGTTCGCTGATGCCAAGATCTACTGGGATGGAAAGAACAAGACGTATGGAGTCAAGTTTGAAGTTGCTGTCCTGGCCAACAAGCCTCACTACGCCATCTTTACCAGTAAACACTATCCTGGATCGGTGCACGACTACTCCATACACAAGGCCGAGCATAAGACATATACCCAGTACCTCAAGAAACTCCCTACCGAGACTGGAAACACCACCAGCCGCAGGTGGTCCGTCCTCGGCGATAAAGCATACAATGGTCCCCCAGGTGATACACGAGGCATTCGTCGGTGTGCCTTGATGAAATCAACGCAACTCTCGAGGGCCACACAGCACCAGATCGATGTGAACATTGAACCAATACCTGGACGATATAATCTAACAGACATGGCTGTGTCATTCGCGAAGCTGAACTTCTATTTATTTTTTTTGATTTTCCATTTTTTTTGTTGTCTTGTCTACTTGCTGAATGGCTGCTGTCTATTTTTCTGAATAGCGCTGTCCACAGAGATAAATAGATACAGATATGAACCTAGATAATATATTTGCAGCAGCAGATTGTCGCAGGGCAGTAGAGATGCATGTTGGTGATGAGAAGGTACACGATTCCGAAGCCGAGGACATTGAAGAGACAGAAGATGTGATGCTTGAAGCGTCACCTCTCTTTAAAGGTCTTACATTGAAACCAGTGCAGCAAGTTGTCAAGCTGACATCCAAAACAACACTGGAGATTCAAGACCTGTACCGTGACTGTCAGCCCGAGATCACCGAGGAAACGCACGACAGAAAAGGAAGGAAGAGGAAGATCAGTTACCTCGATAGTATCGTTCTCTTGTTGGCGCTCTACACAACTGCGTCCAAGATCCAAGTACTGGCAAGCATGGTCACTGGATGGTCGGCCTCAACAGTCCACGACTCAATCTGCATCAGTGTTTGAGACCGAGCTTATTATACTACTCGGTTCGAATAAACGAGATATCAATATCATTCGGTTCGGATAATTCCTTACTCGGTCGTGTAGTTGCTCAAAGATTGTAACCGAGCTCGGTTACCCGAATATCTCCTTTAACCGATATTCGACCGGATAACCGATTAACCGGTACTACACTGCTCATGAAAGTGTACTCTTTGTAAGACAACAATGTTATTTATTGATCTGATTCATCGAAAAGGCTTTTGTATTCCTCGATATCTCGTCTCCAATCAGTCTTGAGCTTCATGTATCCTGCCACTGATTGTTTCATCATCCTGTTCCTCTTTTTAGTCCAAAGGTCCTGTACACCAGAGAACAACGATTCCACTCCAGCTTCAGCAGCTGGGATGATGAATATCCTTTTGACAAGCTTGAACAGAGTGGGATACTGATATTGGTTCGTCTTCCACCAAGAGATGATCTGTGCCCCATCATGTTGGTCTTCATTAGGTATTAAAGCTCCATTCTCTAAGTACCTGTCAAGCTCTGATGTTGGACTATTCTTAGTTGGTTCAATATCATGTTTCCATCCAGTACTGTACTTCTTTTTAGTCTCTGTTGAAGTTGTTGATGTCACCTTGGTCGATGTGGTTGTTGCCTGAGTTGAAGTAGCGAGTGGTGCGGGAAGAGAGAGGACATCATCTGCAGGGAGGATTTGAACTTGGAATTCGACTAGTCGTCTTCCCATCTTCTTCAAAGAGATCTTGGATGCTGCTGATCTCTTTCCGTTGGCATTCAGTTGGGCATCTKGACATCAGCATCTCCGAT
>NW_012236483.1:2886-6248 GCF_000787575.1 Acytostelium subglobosum LB1 | reverse complement strand
AAGAGCGAAGGGCCGCCAAGGCCAAGAGTGCAAGGGAGATTAGGAAACGTCTAGTCGAGAATCAGACGAAGGTGGTGGCGAAAGATGCTTTCAGCGACTCTTCCTTTGACGACATCCACAATGGAGTGCCAAACGAGTCACTTGAAGAAGTTAATGTCAACATCTCCAACATGAGTGCCTTCCTCAAGAGGAAGGCATTGGAGGATGATCTCGACGAGTCAATGATTGCTTTGGAGATCAAAGGAGCAAAAGCCACCAAGCTCTTTGAAGGATCTGACGATGAGGATGACGAACAGGATGAGCCAGATCAACAATGGGATGACAGCGAGTCTGAGGATGAGTCAGATGCACCGAGTCCCAAGARGTTGAACTCCAAGAAGACGAACAATACCAAACAAAAGACTACTACTGCTCCCAAGATACTCAAGAAGGTGACCGACAAGATTATCACAGAGGACATCTACAAGAAGACTTATGCCAACAAGAGAACGACATCTACTCAGTGAGGACACCGCCATTCGACCTCGTGGACCGGACCTATTCGATCATGTGGACAGGGCAAAAAAATAAATGGAAATTCCTAATCAATGTGGTTCGTTCGAGTTCGCGAACGACACGGGCATTACTGTTGGATTAGGTCGTCCACGTATTGGTTCAGTCAATACAAGTCAGTCAGAGTCCAGGTCGAGTGCTTCTTCGGTCGTTTTATCAACATATTCAACGTCTTCAAGTCAAGGTACAGGATGGACCACAAGCATCTCGATAAGGACTTCTACAATTGTTGTATGCTGGCCAACAAGATCATTGACCTCAATGCCCTATCGATGGTGGACCATTCCTTCTACCGTGCAGTCGTCTATCGTCGCTACCTGAGGAGAATGCGCTACGAAGAGAGAAGAAGAAAAGATAAGAAGCTTGCAGCCCGTATCCGACGCGGCCGCAACATTAGAAGCCATCGCCCGACCCAGGGTGAGTCGGACGAGAGTGATCCAGAGCCTAGGCCACCTCCTGCTAACGTTGCTCTCAATGAGACAGCAGATGAGTTAGTAGTCAACATCTCCAACATCTCCAACATCTCCAACAGGTCAGATAATGGATACGACGATGAGGATGAGGAAGACAACCTCCTGGATGGCAATTCAGATGAAGAAGAGATAGACGAGGATGAGGCAAATGCATTCTGTGATCGGTCTGATGATGATGAAGAAGATGATGATCATGGACCATTCACTGGTGGCGACGATGACAATTCTTCTTCAGACGAAGAGTCTGAGCGACAACAAGTGATCAGACCATCACCACCAGAGAGAGGCACTACTACTACTACTACCTCTACTAATATATACAGTCGACAGTATGCCAACAAGAGAGCAAGGAAGTAAAGAATAAAGTAGTCAGGGGTTATTCCGTAAAGTAGACAGGACATCCTCACATGTGTGACCAAGTCAAATTCAAAATGATCCAATATATATTTTTTAAACCCACACAGTAATGGAATAGGTCAGGTCCACATGGAGGTGCCTACTGTTATTTCGAAAAAGGCTCAATAGTCGGTGGTGGCAACCAACAAGTACGACGACATCGCGACCCTCCATGCGACTACAGACGTCGCTGAACGTGCATGATGGTGACGACTTTTTTTATATTTCACACAGGAGCATATACACTCCTGGCTTCTCGATTTATTGCATTTGCATTTTCGATATGTTTTCACTTCGACCCTAGGGCATTTTTTTGTGGGGAGTGATAGTTGGTGTTGTCTTGTGATTTCGCACTTTCGAATTTGGACTCCAACTTGAGGTCTAGTTCGGGTCAGGGAAGCTTGACTTTCAAAGTAAGTGCTGCAGTTTACCGTCATGCCAAGGACTGATGGTGACGACCCACGACGGGTATGAGTCATAGTCCACTAAATCAACTGTTGTGTCGACAAAGGCCAACATCAATGAGTACGTTGACGACCGTCGCAACACTACAGCAGACAATGGGCCAACATCAATCACTCCATCATCAACAGTGACATAGTTTCCTTGACATACTGGATTGTAGCAACAGTAACAACACCCACCAATACCATCAGACTGTTGTGGCGATTGATAACACGCTGTACATGGTCGTGACGTAGCAGTTGTGGCAGTGGTGTCAGTCGTGGCAGTCGTGGCAGTCGTGGCAGTCGTGGCAGTGGTGTCTGTCGTGGCAGTCGTGGCAGTCGTGGCCATCATGACAAAGGAGACCTTGGCGACTGTATACGGTAGCGACCATCATGAACACGACCATGAACACGACGATCACGACCTGACCATAACCATGACCATGACCATGACCTTGACTATGACCATGACCATGACAACGACCATGTCCTGACGATTGCAACTACCACTTTTTGGCGTCTTTAAGGTCGATAACAAATATGGAAATCAATAAATTCCACACTGGAACCAAATATGATTGATAAAATGTAATTGATTGATTGATTGACCGTTAATCATTCATATATACTCATCATTCAATCAATTAAATAATATATTCGTATACAACAATATTATTATTATTTGTTTGTCGACAACATTTAATGTTTGGGGGTGTTTGTCGTGTGTAAAAATGAATAATGATAAGGGATACTTTGTCGTGGAGGATACACTCGCTGTACTCTCTTAATAATTAATTGTTTGTTGACTCTTATTATTCTAAACAGTCTATAAGTGAGACTGCACTCTCTTATTCGCCTAATCATTAATTGTTGACCCTCTTGTCATTCTAGACAGTCTACATGTGATGCTGCGCTCGCTTGCTTGTATTAATGGATGCAATATTATTACTAAGAGTAGTAGGATATTATATTTGTAATGTAGTTGTTTCGTTTGAATGAAATGTCTTTGTTGTGTCGATGTCGTCCGTTGTTGTCTAGAAAGTGAATAAACCGCGCCAACTTCGAATAGATTCGAATAGTCTGTGTGTGAGTGAAAATTTGCACTACAGTCGCACTTGGATGGATATTATCGTGGATAAATCCAGGTACCTACAGGTGATTAATCACTAGATATGTGAAGGTCAGATTTATCTAATAAATACAGTATGTTTCATAAGTTATGGCCACCCCCTGTTCAAACAGGTACGAGTTTGATATCTCCTTTGTCATTATTCTAGTTCATCGTTCCGATACCTTCGATCAATTTTCGTTGCATAAATAATGGCCATGTTCACTACTTATCATTTCAACACTCTCATTCAATTATTTGTAAATAAATATAACTAGCAATAAGTAATTCAATCAAGATTAGTAGATAATTGAGTCTATTATTTAGAGAGATAAGATATCATTTGATATCTCTAAATATTGAAGAGATATCAATCACCTATCTGTT
>NW_012236483.1:2490-2786 GCF_000787575.1 Acytostelium subglobosum LB1 | reverse complement strand
TTCTTGCCGTCGACTAATGGTCGAGGGGCGTGACACCGGCAGGCCCACGATGGATGGGTCGGCGTTGATTGCTGCTGCCAGTGCCTCGATGACCAGGACAAAGAGCGTCGGGGAGAGAGGGTCACCTTGCTTGGTGCCTCTGTCCAGGGGCAGGGCATCAGTGAGGATGCCGTTGACGCTGACTCTGGCCACGGATCCCCGCAGCAGGGCCATGACGAGCCCGACCATCATTGGTGGGATGCCGACGTGGCGGAGGGTGCGCTCGATGCTGTCATGTGATATGGAGTCGAACGCCT
>NW_012236483.1:0-2470 GCF_000787575.1 Acytostelium subglobosum LB1 | reverse complement strand
GACATAGCCAGGGGCCATGTCTGGGGCAGCCGTGTCGATGACTTCCTGCAGTAGGATGGTGTTGTCGTGGATCAGCCTCTCGGGGACGAAGCCATTCTGTAATGGGTTGATCAGACTGTCGAGGAGCTTGGTGAGTCTGGCATTGATGACCTTGCTGAGGAGCTTGTAATCCACGTTGAGTAAGGTGATTGGACGNNTGTTGGCAATGTCCAGTCTGTCGCCTTTCTTGAAGATGGTGTGGATGATTCCACACTTGAAGTCACTGGTGATGGTCTCAGGGTCGAGCAGCATGTTGTTGAACGTGGCGGCAAGGAAGGGGGCAAGGACCTCGGCGTGTGTCACGTAGAACTGTTTTTTTTTTTTTTTTTTTTTTTTTTTTTTTTTGACTAGAGTGGAAGTTTATTATTATTGCAAATAAATTGGCGTCATTGAAGAGGCGGGATAATATATATAAGTTAGTCGATTTTGAATTTTCTTGATTTTTTTCTTTCTTTTCTTTTCTACTGTAGGCCTCTGAATTCGGCCACCAAGTATTTGTTGATAGTTGGCGGCAGAGGCGGAAGACGGATGTCGCTGTTGCGAGTGCTGAGGTGCCACTTGGTAGTGAACTCGGCCATCTCATTCTTCACGCTGATGGATTCTTGTTTGTCCCTCTCATACTAATTAATATGAGAGATGGAGAGGATGACAGGTGTGTTGGTTACCACACACCACAAATAATAATTGCAGGGTAATTGATCAATAATGGATGCTCCATACACACCTCATCATCCTACCATACACACACCACACATTTGTTTCGCAAGGGGTTTGGTGGTAGTGTTTCATACCACACCAACCAAATTTGTCGAAGTTCATCAGTTAGTCATGTCCCAGATTCAATGAAGGCTTGGTATTCATTCATTCATTCAGTTTATTTACAAATATAAAAAATTGCTACAGTTGGTCTATGCGAAGGACCATCTCCTGCCTAGTTGGTACCAATATTTCTTTGTTGTCACAATCAATCAGAGATGCAACAACAGAGAGGAACTTTGATTTACGTTCAGCAACAGGCCAATCAACGAGTATTCCTCGACACCAATAACCATTTGGACACTTGACCATGAAGATCTCCTTATATGCCTTAGAGGTAATCCTAACCTGACTATACATCTCTTCAAAAGGGACTGGAATAGATGTATGACTGTAAGGTAGCAGGTTGCATTCCAACACCCATGCCTTGTCATTCTTGATCATCACCAACTCAGTACGAGCTCTACGGCTGTGGATGGATCGTGTTAATACAAGCAACAGTCATCAGGATGTTTATACATACTCTCTCTGGTAGTACTGAACGTAATACTCAAAAGTATTACCCTCCGCTAGGTATTGATGCTTGAGAATCTTGCAAGGCCAGAACGTGCCGTAATATTCTGATCCTGTCGTATTCGACATTGCGTTGTAGAAGCGACTGGTGTCAGTGTAGAGCGGTTGTCTTGGTAATGATGTGGTAACATGTGACTGTAGTGCACCAGTACGTAGTCTCTTTGGTCCCTCGTCAACTGAACCTTGATGGTCCATACTACGTTTGCTTCCAGATGAGGTCGTGGAAGTTGAGGTTGTGGATTCCGACACTGTGGAGGACATTGGTATTGGCGTCGATGGGTGGGCTGAAGATGATTGGGTTGACATCGTTGAGGAGGTCAACGGAATGGACGTTGATGGACTTGTTGTCACCGCTATGACTGACATGCTCTGACCGTCATCCTCTGTATCGTTCATTGCTTTGATTGATTGATTGATTGATTGATTGATTGATTGGTAAGTAAGTTATTCAGTGTAGTGTTGATCAATGCCTATACATACACATAAAGTCCGTTGCCAACAGGGGCTCAGCGTAATGTACATTGTTTAGCCCACCAACATTTGAACCTAGGATTGATGTATCCAACTCGGCCATCAGACTATAGTCAATGAATGAGATGTCAACTTCATTCTCAAGATCGCATAGGACATTGGGATCTGGCAATGGCTCTTGATCGGACGTGCTTGGTGCTGCTTGAGCTGGCGGTTGTTGCTGTGTATTACTGGTAATGTCACTCGTTTGTTGTAGTTGTTGGAAGGACATCAATTGAAGTTGATGATGTTGCTGATGTTGCTGGAGTTGTTCAAAGTCATCGTCGTCATCGAGATCAGGAATGATTAGGTTGCGTCGTCGTTGTTGTTGTTGTTGTTGTTGTTGTTGACGTAGATGTGATGTACCTGATGTCACATGTCGATTGGAAACATCACTGAGCTGTTGTCGATGTTGTTGCACTTCCGCCTCATCATCCGAGTAGTCTGGACCAAATCCACCGCCTCCAGAATAATGGTCATCGTCATGCAGTGGTGTAGTATTTTTTTTTTTTTTTTTTTTTTTTTGCAGCGGTTGTAGTTGTGTGGCACCTCGCATTGGGACGACATTAACTGGTTGAGCCTGTGTCTGAAC
>NW_012236482.1:2469-25060 GCF_000787575.1 Acytostelium subglobosum LB1 | reverse complement strand
AAGATAAGAGCGGATGTAGGCGATCTTGGGCAGCTCAAGGCAAGTATTTTTTTTTTTTTTTTTTATTTTTTTTTGTTTGTGACGGTTTTAAATGACAAGTAAGTATGTATGATTGACCTTGGACTTTGACACTTTAACTGACATGGTGGTCACAGATCACAGATGATTGTTCTCGACACTCGAAAAGCACCAATCAGTCTCGATGAGGAGCCCGCTCGTCCTGTCAAGAGGGCCAGAAAAGAAGGGCCCCTCGATCTCAATCAGTCAGACTACACCACTGAGGAGCTGAGTTTCCACAAACTCCAGGAGGTTGTGGAGTATTATGAGCACATCGCGCAAATAATGCGCTTCCACATCGAGGAGCATCGCATCGGACTGACACGGCTTGACACGTACCTCCAGATGCTCCAGAGACAAGAGCTTGCTCCCTACATCAGGAAAGACTCCAGTGATACATCCAAATCGGACGAATAAACAATGAGCAAGTGTATTTGCCAATTACTATTATCTGTACAAGCTACCTGACTGACTGCATGATGCTGTGTTTTGCAGTGAACTTCCAAATTAATTATGAAAAATTCCAAATAATCGAAATGAATTGAATTACCCAACGACTTGAACTAACTGGACAATACAAGTCAGTTCATCAATTATACTATTAAGGTGTTTTTTATCTGTTATACATATACTCATTATCACTAGTATTCCAGTCAACACTCGTACTTGTTGTTAAACACAAAAAGCTAATAATTAAATAAATTAAGGTTAGACTTAAATCTTAAGATTCATTGTTATTCTTTGGTTGCCAGCAACAGGTTGCTGAGGCTCTCCAGTTTGTAACTTAATTTAATAATTAAATAAAAATATATATTTAAAGCTTTAGCGCCTAATCTACATGTAGAGCAGCATGCTGGACAAGATAGACGACTTGTAGTACCAAGGCAGTGGCGGTTATTTGCCAGACAGCCCAACCCTATCTTTCCAGATAACCTATGAATAACTTATCCATCATTGCTTCAAAGTTAACCCATCCATGTCTAAACTCTGTCGTCGTTGTTGGAGTAGGTTATTATGTTGTTAGAGTCTGTGGGAAGATAGATAGATAGACAGAGAGTAAGCACATACCAAACATCTTGGTGCAGTCCTTTCCAGCAGCCCTTGCTAGTTGGACATCACCACCTGGATGGTAGCTAAAGTAAGAAGTGATATCGTACACTCTTCCTTTGTATACGGTCCAAGCATCGTCTGGTCTATTGTGTTTCTTCAACTCCTCGATTGAGAAGATTTGACCATGACGAGCCTGTTGTGACATGTGTCTTCCGCTCTGGATCCTCATCCAATCCAATTGACTGTGACCAGGCTGTAGAGGAACCTTTTGTTTCTGACGCTTACCATTCTTCTTCTCCTCAATCTCATGTTCAGTTGGCAGCACCTCTATTGATTCTCTGCCATCATCCATTGTTTTATATATATTATTTGTTTGTTTGATAGAAAGTAATTCAAATGAAAAAAAGACGAAAAGGGAGGTCTCAAGATTCATTTCACTGACCTTTCTACATCATTCAATAGATAGATAGATAGATATAGAGATTGATCAGATATAAACAATGGTATCCATTAGAAACTGTCAGGTAAGACATCAAGTGATACAAACAAATAGATATAAACACACCGATACTTATATAGAAAACAGGTGTCAGACCTATTGCAGATGCAGAATGCCAATCTCACATGTCTGCCAGAGAATTATCAACTAAAGTACTACTTCTATCATGTGCTGACATGGCCCCAACTATCATTTGTCGCTGAGGATGATAATGGTAAGTTGGTTGGTTATGTTCTCTCTAAAGTGTAAGTGACCCTTGTGGTTTGGTAGAGTGACACAAGCTGTTGACTCACAGACCATGACAATGACTATCAATACAGTGATGAGAACAACCCAAAGAAAGGACACATTACATCATTGGCAGTTTTGAGATCACAGAGGAAACTAGGTATTGCGACAAAGTTGATGAAGCAAGCTCGTATGTATTGATGAGGTGTTGTCAATCTATCTCAGAGAGTGAGGAACTAACCAGCCGAGTGGTGGCTATTGCACTGATCAGAGATGGCACTGTTAGAGGTGTTTGACGCAGACACTGTCTCACTTCATGTTAGAAAGAGCAACAGGGCAGCATTCAGTCTCTACCACGAGGTATTGAAGTTTACGTAAGTTGCTAATATATATATATATATATATATATCCAACACAACAAGTTTGGTGACACTCTCTCTGACAATATGTCAAACAAATATTAGTATTCAAGATATTGAGAAGCAGTATTATGGAGACAAGGAGGATGCTTACTACATGGTGTTGCATTTGAAGGAGGGATTGGAAGACACTACTGCCAAAAAGGATGGTGGAAAAGAGGATTCAAAACCATCGAAACCAACAACTGGCTCAAGCAAGAAGAAGGCTGCTGCTGGCAAGAAGAAGTAAACTATCGATGACAACTACTATTATCTTAACTTGAACTTCGTCTCGCATTTTAGTTGTGTCTTTCCTGTTTGGTATTACAATCACGTGACACACACAACACTGGATCATTTCCTTTTCAGGCCAACAATGACACTCTTTATTGAAATGAAATTTCACACACACAAACAGTGCTTGGTCTAGAACAACAATTCTGATTACTCTCATTCACACACATTAAATAAAAATACATACATACATACATACTAATTAATATATATATATATATAAAACAATAATGAACTCTACTTTAAGGAACGTTGAAATTAGAGGACAGTTGGACAAAGATGTCAATACTATATTGTCAACTGAGGCTCTTGCATTCCTGGTCGAACTTGAGCGCAACTTTGGCGCTAGAAGGATTGACTTGCTCGCTGCACGTCGCAAGCGCCAACAAGAGATTAACAACGGAGTCTTCCCTGACTTTTTGTCACAGACTGCTGCTGTTCGTGCTGGCCAGTGGCGATGTGCACCTGTTCCCGCTGAGATCCAGGACCGTCGCGTCGAGATCACTGGCCCCACCGACCGCAAGATGGTTATCAATGCACTCAACTCTGGTGCCAAGGTGTTCATGGCCGACTTTGAGGATGCCAACTGTCCCAACTGGTCCAACTCCATCCAGGGCCAGCTCAACATGATCGATGCCAATCGACGAACAATCGAGTTCAGCTCGTCTGATGGTCGCAAGTATTCCCTCCGCAAAGATAATGTGGCGGTTCTCTTTGTCAGACCTCGTGGATGGCACTTGAACGAAGAACACATCTATGTCGATGGACATCCAATGAGTGGCTCCCTCTTTGACTTTGGACTCTACTTCTTCCACAACACAAATATCCTTCTGAACCGTGGTTCTGCACCATACTTCTATCTACCAAAGATGGAGAGTCACTTGGAGGCCAGATTGTGGAACGTAAGTAACTATCCTTATCTAGATATAATAGGTTGTGACTAACTCAACATGTTTCAACTACTACAGGATGTATTTGTTTTCTCTCAAAACTACATAAAAGTACCAGTTGGTACGATCAAGGCAACTGTACTCATTGAGACAATCCTGGCTTCGTTCGAAATGGACGAGATACTCTACGAGCTACGTGAGCACAGTGCTGGTCTGAACTGTGGTCGTTGGGACTATATCTTTAGCTTCATCAAGAAGTTCAACCAGTATCCACAGTTTGTTCTGCCAGACCGCGCTAAAGTTACAATGACCAGTCCATTCATGGAGGCCTATGTCAAGATGCTAATTTACACGTGTCACAGACGTGGCGTACATGCCATGGGAGGCATGGCTGCTCAGATCCCCATCAAAGATAACAAGGCGGCCAATGATGCCGCCATGGAGAAGGTCAAGTTGGACAAGGAGAGAGAGGTCAAGTTTGGACATGACGGCACCTGGGTTGCTCATCCTGCTCTCATTCCAATAGCCATGGAGCAATTTAATTTGCATATGAAGACTCCAAACCAGATCAACCAGTCCCCTGTCAATCCACACATCACTGCCAAGGACCTGTTGAACGTCACTCCCGTATCCCCAGGTGATATCACTGAAGCTGGATTCAAGAGTAACATCATTGTTGGTGTTGACTACATTGAGGCATGGTTGAATGGAAACGGGTGCGTCCCAATCAACCATCTCATGGAGGATGCTGCTACCGCCGAGATATCTAGATCCCAAAGTAAGTAATCAGTGGTCATTGATGGACTTGGAAAAATACTAATCTATATCTTCTTCATCAGTCTGGCAATGGATTCGTCATGGCGCCAAGTTTTCCAACGGAACAACCATCACATTAGCCTACTTCAGAAGTGTTTTGGCAGAGGTTGAGAAAGTAGCCAAACCAAGACCTACTTTGAAGCATGCAATTGGAATATTCGAGCTCCTAGTTGCCTCACCCGAATTTGTTGACTTCTTGACTCCTTCCGCTTACGACTATATTGTTGCCAAGGAGAGACAACAATCCAAGCTCTAAATGGAGATCAAAATAGTAAATCCTCCCTCTGCAGAGGTAATGACAGTTATAGAATACATTTTAATGGAAATATTACCTGTCCCTTTTCTTCTTCCTTCTGGGTGGTGGAGGAAGGTCTGCATTGTTACTACTCATCATTGTGTATTGCTTGTGCAGTAGGAATTCGTTTATGCTTTTGCGATAGTTCACTCTATATTCCTCTGGTATCATTTCCAATCTGCTTCTTATTAGCTCCACTTCGAATGCATCGCTGGTGGGTTGATAGGATGAGATGTTTATACCTATACGAGGGAGAAACTCCTCATCAATGTCCCAATGTACCATCTTGATGCTCCTCATTCGGTCCTTCATTCCTTCAACCAATGTCAATTGTAGATTGTTGCCACTTTGTTGATTATATTGGTTAATAGTCTATAGGTTCATCATCAAGGAATGAATGCAACATACATTAACTTGTCGTCGTCAGATAATATTTGAATACTGTTGAGGTCAAGTCTCTTGTCTGGATTATTATCCAATCGATACTTAGGCACTGAAATATCAATGTCCTCTTGGATAGGATCCGTTGCTTTGGACTTCTTGACACTCTGACAAAGTGACGAGATTTGGTGATAAGTGCAATCTCTCCAACTGGTAGACTCTGGTCGACTCGTAGTCACATATTGGTCCACCTGTTTGGACAATTGTGTGTCATTCTCTAAGAATTGCCTAATCACTGTACTCTTGAGTATATGTTCCGTTGAAGGTCTTTTGTCTGGAGATTGATGTAGCATAGAGTTTATAAGTTCTTTCAGATCATTCGGTATAGGTCTGTCATGAAGGACAAACATTAATGTTTTAAGTAAAAGATAATGGACTCCATGTTATCGGACCAACTTACAATTCATCTGTAGACATAAAACGACCTTGTACTACATTCTCTTTGATATCTTCATTGTTGCTGCCATCAAAGACATGCCTTTGGCTGATCATCTCGAGTAGTACAACGCCCAGACTCCAAATGTCTGTGGCAAAGTTATGTTTCTCTCCTCTAAACATCTCTGGGCTCATGTATCGATGTGTTCCCACAAAGTCGAGTCTGTCGCTCTTTGATGACATTGGTATCGATGCTCCAAAGTCTGCCAGTTTGACTATGTTTCCCTCCATCAATAATATGTTTCTTGGTTTGATGTCGCGATGTACATATCCAGTGTTGTGAAACGTGTGCAGTGCCAAGCTAATCTGTACGAGCCATCTAAGTACATTCTGCAGGACACGTTATCGAGTTAGAACACTGGGTTGTTGTTGTTGTTGATGATGTTATCCTCGTTCATCAAGGTTCGATCGATATCATACTTTAAGAGAAAGACTCTTACCATTATTCTTTAGCTTTGAGAGGACATGGAGGAGATCACCATATGGAGAGTACTCCATTACTATATAGAGATTTGACTCGATGACAAAGTACCTGTCCATTGTGATCACATACGGATGCTCTCTAAAGATACCAAGTATGTCGAGCTCGAGCATGTGATCTTTCAACTCTCTACTGACACTCAGAACGACGTGCTTCAAACAGCAATCCCTTCCATCGATCTTATCTCTGCAATGATAGACTGCTCCTTGTCCACCTTTTCCAATGGTATTTAGGAACTGATATCTGTCTAGTTCACTTGTCATAAAATAAATATAAGTAAGGTCATGTAAAGAATAACACCAAGGCAGATCAATTAACATGTGATTATTTCTGTTCTGACAATTTTTGTAGATATAATGGAAATAATTTCCAACATCCTCTGATTGTTATCCGAATTGAGCTGCCTTCCTACTTTACAGTTAAATCTCTACATTGTGAACACAAAAAGAACTGTTTATAGTCTAAAGATTATAGTTCATCAACTCTTCCCTTTTGGTTGTGAGATAGTTGTCACAGTCGGTGTAGTCCTCATCAACGAGAGCTCTCCTCTTCTTCTCCAGGTGACTCCTGATTAGCTCCATCTCGAATGATGTAGAGTTAATGTTATAGGACGTAGGGTGGATGTCCAACTTCTTGCACAAGTTAACATTTATGCCCCAATCGTTTGAATTAGGGTGTCCATCCAATCCATAGCTCTGAATGGCCAAATCTAAAAGGTTCTGAAGCTCATCATCACTATGATTCCTGTAGGAGAGTGAATATAGAAATAAGTCATATGTAGATACCATATCTATTGGTCCTCATAATTGATCGTACCTCTCTTTAAGAACACTTGGATTGAAGACTGCAGTGACTACTGGATTAGTGGACCTATTCATAAATTGATCATCAGAACCTACAGAGGGTAGCTTGGATATCAATAGGAGATGATCCATTGGTGATTGAAGTTGAGGATCATTGCCTTCTGATTTTTTGTGTCTGTTCACCAACTGACATGTTTCAGGTCGACCCTTTCTAAAGATAATGAACTTGTCCACAATTGCCTTTAGATCAGGGTCAGTGTTTAAATATTCTTTGATGATTGGCTTCTCTAGAATCTCAAAGGTTGAAGGTCTCAACCTTGGATTCATGTTCATCATACATCGCACCAGGGCATTCAAACACTCTGAATAGCTATATAGAATTGTAAGTCTAAACTTAAAATAATACTGAAAGGTAACAACCTACAATTATACATACTTTCCTCTTATAGGTTCATACTTTCCAGCCTTTATGTTTCGAGCAATCTCTTCCCCTGTCCTGCCACTATGTTTATCTTTAGTAGAGGTTTGTGTTGGGAATCAACTATGATACTTACGGGAATGGATGTTTCTTGGTTAGCATTTCGTAGAGTACAACACCCAGACTCCAAATATCAGTTTTGTAGTTATATCTCTCTCTGCTAAGAATCTCTGGACTCATGTAGTGAGCGCTGCCAGTGCAAGTGGATGCCTCATTGCTGGCTGTCGATAGAATCTTGGACACTCCAAAATCAGATAGCTTTACAACACTGTCAGATGCTTGTAGAATGTTCTTGAGCTTGATGTCACGATGGATAATATTATTGCCATGTATAAAGTTAATGGCTAAACACAGTTGTATAAACCATCTAAGTACTTGCTACTATATATTGTCAGTATTGATATGGTTGAGTTTGATTATTTATTCATTGATACATACACTCTCTGGCAAATAATCCACTTGTCCAATACGTTTGTCAAGGACCCTTGTCTGGAGGTCACCATGTGGAGCATACTCCATTACAATATGTAACTCATGGTCATTACAGTGTGTCCTCTTATAACCTATTATATATGGATGATGGAGTCTCTGAAGTATTTGGACCTCTTTGATAGCATTGTCCTTATCCAACAGACTAGGACACTTTACAATCTTCATACAAACTGTCTCTGATTCTGTATTGTCTCTACAAGAGTAGACTGCACCAAAGCTACCCTCTCCAACCAGTGCTAATATCTGGTATCTATTGTGAAGAAGCAGTTGTTGTTGTTGTTGTTGTTGTTGTTGTTGTTGTTGTTGTTGTTGTTGTTGTTGTTGTTGCGTATGCATTGTGATATCTCTATCTAATAGTTCTTCCAAACAAATAATGCTCTATATTGGGTTGATGTCTCCTACCCTGGTATACCAGTGAGTTTGCAAAAAAAAACAACATCACAATGAATAATAATTTATAATAACATTAAATTCTGTAATCGGAGTACAGATACATATATTCATTATTCTGTAAATCACTCTTGACGATTATAATGTTGCTGTACACCTGAATCGCTTTTCCATGGTGGATTGTACGTTCGAACGTCATATACATCACCGGTGTACAAATTTATCTCATTCTTGTCTCTTCTTTCTCATGTACTGCAGTTGTTGCTTTTCTGTTCATATACAATTGACATCTAGACAATATATATCTCTCTCTCTCTCTCTCTCTCTCTCTAACTCCTCTATCTCTCTACTGTGAGCAATTTTGGGATACAAGTTAACTCAACTTGTAACCCTTTCCAAAGTAGCTTCGACGTCTGTACTCCTATATATAAATAGAAATAATACAAATTAGTATCGTCCTGACAATAGTGTCTCTTCATTATTGATCGTACCTTGATGGCCATCGGACTTGGGGGATCAACATTGAATGAAGATTGCTCGTCTCTTTCATACGCTATTGGCTTTAAACGAATCTTCAGAGGGTTGTTTGTTGCCACCGACACAAACTTCAGAGCGTTCTTCATGTTTCTATATTTTGTTTAATATATATATATTATTATCTGTATTGTTAATTATTATTTGTTGTTAAAAAGTTTCTGCTTGTGTGAATGACAGTGTATTCGCGAAAGGCATTAACCAATGTTCATACACAATGATGAACATTCAAAATCCCCCAAAAAGAAAAAACCACACTCTTTTGCCCTTTTTTGGTTGCCAACACTCACTAAAAAAAACTAAAGACGTAGACTGGTGACGGACTCAAAAAGGGGTTGTGCTTTATTGATTGAGGTCATCTACCGGTAGACCTTCAAGTGTTCTCCGAGTTTCCTTCTCTCCTCAGACTTGGAAAATGCCATGATAAGGTCACCCTCAACAATGTCATCAAAGTTCTTTATACAGATACCACATTCTTGGCCTTTGTTCACTTCTTTAACACTGTTGTTTGATTGTTTGCAAAGTTGTGTCAGCAACCACCTTTTGGAACAACATGTCTTCACTTCCAAGAGTAGCGTTACTTACGTCTCCTTAAAATGTTTTAGAATCTCTATTCTGCCTTCGTGTATGATCTCCTCTCCTCTCTTGACACGGACCTTTGATCCTTTCTTGAGCAAGCCATCTGTGACCTTGCAGCCAGCGACAGTGACCTCCACTTGATTGCTAATGTCAATGTTGAATTGTTGCTGTACTTTGGCCTCACCAGTGATCGTGTAGATTGGAACTGGATCCAGCAGACTCTCCAAATAAACCTTGAGCCTGTCCACCACGTGATAGATGACATCTCCTTCAATCACTGAAATTCCTCTCTTGTGTGCTGTCTCAACAATGCGTCCCTCCAGCTTGGGACCAAAGTAGACAAGTGGTGATTGCATGACTCCAACCTCCTTGAGGTCCACCTCTGTGACCTCTCCATAGCCTGTCTTGAAGATGTTGTAGGTGATCTCATTGTCCTCTGGCAGGGTCTTGAGTGCAATTGTCAGAGCCTCAAGAGATCCTCCTACATCTCCCTTCAGATAGAGGTTTGCCACCTTGTGCTCAGCCACCTTCTCCTCGAATGGTTTTGACTTGAGCTTGGATCTCAACTCCTCGACAATGGCCTCTGGGTCGTCCTCTTGCTTGCTCTCATCCTGATACTTCTTGAATGTTCCCTTCTTTGAGTGTAGGTTTGACTTGTCATCGTTACTGTTGCTCTCGTTACTCTCTGTCAAGTCGAACGTTTGCATTTGGTTCCTCTTCTCGATCTTTGCCTCGATAATCTCCTTGGCCTTCTGTTCCGAGTCAACAACGTAGAACTCGTCACCAGGCTTTGGTGCCTCTGATGACTTGAAACCAAACACCTGAACTGGACAAGATGGAGGTGCCTCTTTCATGGGCTTGTTGTTGTGATTCCTCATCTCTCTGATCTTTCCATAGCTCTCACCACATACAAAGAATTGACTTGTCTTTAGTACTCCATGTTTGACGAGGATGGTTGCGCTGACACCAAGATTCTTAACAAACGTGGACTCGATGACAACTGCCTCTGAGTTGCCCTCATAGCTTGCCAACAGATCGTAGAGGTCGGCTGCAAATAGAATGGTGTCCTCCAAGCTCTGAATGCCCTCTCCAGTCTTTGCTGAGATCTCCACATAAGGCACCTGTCCTCCGTGTCCCTCCAGAGCCACGCCATTTTGAAGAAGCTCACGCTTGACTGAGTCGATATCAGCACCTGGTTTGTCAATCTTGTTGATAGCGACGATCATAGGTACATTGGCCGACTGAATAGCTTTGATTGCTTCAATTGTCTGCTCTTGAACGCCATCGTCGGCGGCAACGATCAGGATAGCAAGGTCTGTAGAGTTGACACCACGCACTCTCATGGTTGAGAAGGCAGCATGTCCTGGTGTGTCCATGAAGGTAATCTTTTGGCCACTTCCTAGCTCCACCTCGAATGCACCAATGTGCTGGGTGATTCTGCCGGCCTCCTGTTCGGCCACAGTGGTCTTGCGCAAGTAGTCGAGTAGGGAGGTCTTGCCATGGTCAATGTGTCCAACAACTGTCACCACTGGTGTCTTTCGCTTCCATGTACTGTCCACTTTGCGGTCTCTGCGTTGATGTTCCTCGCTAGCATTTGGACGTGTGAAATCGACACCCAGATCCTGTGAGAGCAACGAAAGCACATCCTCCTTTAGCACAATGTCTGACCTCATGGGTGCTTCGCCCATCTTTATCATCCACTTGAGGATCTCCACTGTTGACTTTCCTGTAATGGAGGACATTGTCTTTGGTGTGGGGACCAGTGGCAGCATGACAGTTCTACCGTTGGACTCCTTGGTCAAGTTCTTCTTTGAGCTCTTCTCCCTATAGTCCTTGAAGTTATCCAACATTGTTACTGGTTTCTGTTTGATATCTTGTTGTTGCTGTGGTTTGTTGTTGATTTGCTGTGGTTGGTTCTGTTTGGGGATTTGTTGTTGTTGTTGTTGTTGTTGTTGTTGTTGTTGTTGTTGTTGTTGTTGTTGTTGTTGTTGATGTTGGTTGTTGTGTTGCTGATGTATCCAGAGTGGATTCATCTGTTGTGGAGGTCTAGCAAGGGGATTACCTATACTATGTTGTTGTTGTTGTTGTTGTTGTTGTTGTTGTTGTGGTGGCTTAAACAGGGGATTGTTGTGTTGTGGTGGTTTGATGAGAGGGTTTAAAGGTTGTTGTTGTTGTTGCTGTGTTCTTTGGTATAATGGATGGAATCTGGTTTGGCTGCCAGACTTATTGGCAAGAGGGGGCAAACTTGGGAATGCTTGTGGATTGAGGTTGGCCACATGAGGAGCAATTGGAGGTGGGAACATTAGGTTAAAATCCTGGCTCTGTTGTTGTTGTTGTTGCTGTGGTTTGTTTGGTTGGACAAAGAAGTTGACTTTGCCCGATGGTGGGATTGGTGAGACTGGTATCTGAAATGATGCTCCAGACTGCACTGATGATGATGATGTCGTCGAAGCACTCTTTGAGTGGGGGCTATCACTGGTTCCTGTTGATGGTGGAGGTGGGAATATAGTGGTCCTGTTGGACTGTGTTGATTGCTGCTTTGTTGACGATGATCCAGTAAGTTAATGGTTAGTTGGTTTGTAAGATGTTTGTTATGTTGTGATGTCTAAATACATACCCAGCTGCTTGTTGAGTACGACAGACATATTGGTTGGGAATGAGATCCGACAACAGATGAACTTGTTGTTGGGCTTGTGTAGACTACTGAGTGTAGTCTATTGAATCTTTTTGTTGCACACAATAACATGTTGTCGTTGTGTGTCTTTTTATAGATAGATAGAGATAAATTGTATTGGATTTCTATTATCTATCTGTAATTGTTTGAAGGTTGAAAATCGTTCACATAATCATGATCATGTAAAACACTCACAAACACACTCAAGACCTTTATTTTGTTTTTTTGTTTTGAATATTCGTTCGTTATTTACGCAAAAACCACAACAGTTGATTGGAAATATTTCTTGTCAAGTTGCGACTTGGAGGCGAAACATGATTGAATGGTTTTAGGGTGTTAAAGTTCCTGCTTCCATTACTGTTTGTTGTTGCAGTTGTGGTTGTCGTTGTCGTCGTGGTAGTGTTAAGATGAGGTGTCCAACTTGATGAAACATGTTTTCCATGTTGGAATGTTGCACTACTGTGTTTGGATGATGTCGCTGGTCTATATTGCGCATTATTGTTGCTCATCATCTGACTCCTTGGACGATATGGTGCTGCTTGTTGCTGTGAGGACTGTAGCTTGGTGACCACCGTGACGTTCCTTGTTGATGAGTTGTTATTGGTCTTGCCAATGAGCTTTGGCTCTGTGTATGTGTGTGTTTTATCCACATTCAGTACCTCCTCCTGTAAATAGATTGATTCTCCATCCCTCTTGTACCAAAGTGTTGGATTGAACCGCAGATGATCCAACTCCATGGGACTCAACTTTGATCGATCGAGAACCTTATTGAATGATTCACTGATTGATTTCAAAGCATTCTCTTGTTTCCAAGCCTATATGAATTTGTAGGTGTTGGTATTGGTGTTGCTACATCTAGCTAGTTAACTAGGTGGAACCCACTTACATTGATTTGAATATGGCTTGCTGTATCAAAGTGTGGCAACTCGTCAAACAACGAGTGGAGTGAATCGTTGACCAAATACTTATTGATCGGATGTGTCAGGGCCAAACAGAATTGAAGAGGAGGAAGTGGATCCGACTTGATCGAGTTGGGTGGAATGGTACATTGATTGATGTCGGTGATATCTGGTGTCGAAAAGAATCGATAGTGATAGCCAAAGTGTGTGCATTTGCCTCTCAAGTAGTCCATCTGCCAGATGACACCTTCGAGGAAATGTTCAATGGAGGGAAGCTCTTGTTGCCTAGTGTAGAGTTGTTTGCTTGCGGTAATGCACATGTCCTCAATCCTTCTCCATTGTTCTGGACTGAGTTGGTCCTTGTAGTGTGTCCAGAATTGATGATCGGGGTTTAAAAGCTCCTTGTAGGGCTCATCCTCTGAGACACTGCCACCTTGCTTACCAACAGAGAATGGTCCAATCTTCCTACCGTCCATGGCCAGAATGGTCTCACTCTTACCAGTGTTGGGATCGATAATAGAAACCTCGTGACAAGTGATACGACGATCCTCCACTCTGCCCAAGAATCGATTCAATGAGGACAAGATATTCTTAAACTCTATCCTGGCAGTAATCTTTGCAGGTGTAGCTCCAGCCTAATATATTGTGTTGTTAATTATTATGTGTGTAATATATAGCATGGCCCAAGTGTAATTACACATGATGGGTACTTACAAACTGATTCTTGGACAGGACGTCCAGTAACAATGGCCAATGGATCTGAGATTGTTCGGCGTTGTATATTCCCTCAGTGCTTGTGCTGTTGGTATAGGCCCTCCATACTGAGTGAAACTCAAACCTTCCAAGTGATGGTAAAAGGTCATTACCTCTGAACAGATTCAGAAATACAAAGTCTGTGAGAACTTGCTCTGTGTTTAGGTTTGAGTTGTTCAGTTAGTTAGTTGACTTCCGGTTTGAGTGGATCAAACCAAGTAATGAATCTTACTTGGAGTACGGTGTGGGACACGAGAGGTGATCCTGAACTTCAACTCATTGATATCCTTCATTTGTGTACCAAGGATATTGAATAGCTTGATGTTTGCATCTGACAAGAGTGCTATTTGTTCCAGTGGTAGATATCGTAGGGGAGTCAGGAAAGCTCATATTGAGTACTCAAAGGGTTGCAAACATACATACCAAAGAGAATAGTGTCAGAGTCACATGTCATGATGGATAGTACCTCTGATTTGTCCCACTGTTTGCCATTGATATATTCGAATATCTTGTACTCTCCTTCGCCCCATCGATCGCTGCCAGACAAGTAAATCTCGTCTATAGTGCTCTGTGTTTCCTTTAGCAAGTCCTGTGCGAATCCCGATACCGCTTGCTTTAGATGTCCCATAAAGTCGGTTCCAGGTGTGGCATGTATCGCATCTATCTTTTCCTCGGGCACTGCCTATAGTGAGTCATTTGGTGTTAGTGGAAGGGATGGGATTGAGGACCTTTGAGTATAAATGTGTGATTGTTACCTTTGACCGGCGCTTTCTTTGAAGCACCATCTTTGATCTAGTGCCAGGTCCATCGAAATAGTAATGCACCGATTGTAGTTGGCGTGTGTGTTTCTGGTTGAGATGAATGCGCAACGAACTCAATAGATTGTGCTTGATTTGTTCGATATCATTGGATTTGGAACGACGGAGGACCATATGAATGAGACCATTCATGTCTATAAAGTAATGTTTCGATTTGACATGATAGCTAGGTTGTTCTACAATGCCAAAGTATTTCTCAAGATATCCATTGAGACCACTTACACCCATCGTTATTGTTGTTATTTGTTGTTGTTATTATTGGTTGTTATTTTGTCTTGATGATTACGGGTTCACCTTTCGTTTTGTTTGTGAAAAAAAAACAAATTTAAATAAATTTAATGCTTTGATACACACATCAAAAACGAAAGTGATTCTCTTTCTCTATCCTAATGATCATTGAGATAGATATAATAATAATAAATATATATATATAGAGAATGGGAAAAGAAAAGATAACTAGAAAGATTGCACCAAGACATGACCCATTGGGAAAACAGATTGTCGATTCACAGAATGCTCACAAGGTGTCAAGAGAGAGGACAGGAAAGGGTATGCTCAAGAAAAAGAGAAACGATATCAATGATGAATACGTAGACGAGACAGAGTCCGTCATACCAAAACAGTTGTCAAAGAAAATCATGTCAGCAATAAGAGAGCAACAGCAAGAGATCAACGATGAGGAGATTGAAGAGTCTATTCTAGCAAAGGTCGCAGCCAACAGCAGCAGGGGCAGCACAACAACACAGGGTGAGCGTGAGCGTCAACAATCACGTCTGCTCTCATTCCAAGACGATTTGGAGGAAGAGGAGGATCCATCCATTTACCGTGACGACGAAGGCGACAACGAAGATAACTTTGATGACTTTGGAAATGATGACAACGAGCGTGACTTTGACGAGGAGATCATCGAAGAGATTGACGCTGAGGACGAGAAGATTCTGTCCATGTTTATGAATGGACATGGTGGTGTTGGCACCAAAGGTGGCATCCGTTTCACACTGGGTGAACTCATTGAGAGCAAGCTGAAGGAACAAGAGGCTAAGACTGTCGATCCCAAGAACCAACTCGATCCAAAGGTGGTGGATGTCTTCACAAAGGTTGGTCTTTTGCTGCATTCGTACACGGCAGGAAAGATCCCTCGTGCATTCCGTATCCTTCCAAACTTTGCCAACTGGGAGGACTTGCTCTACCTAACACGTCCAGACAAGTGGTCTCCAAATGCTACATTCGTTGCCACCAAGTTGTTCTGTATGGGAACAAATGCCAAACTAACCCAAAGGTATGTATACCTATCCAAACTTTGTTCATTGTACAATGAGTTACTTACAACAAGGTATTCATTATTATAGATTCCTCTCTATTGTGTTACTTCCAAAGATAAGGGATGATATTGCCGATCATAAGAAGCTCAACTTCCACTATTACATGGCGTTGAAGAAATCACTCTATAGACCACAGGCCTTCTACAAGGCCATTCTGTTGCCATTGGCCGAGGGTGGCGACTGCACACTGCTCGAGGCAAAGATCGTGGCAAGCGTTGTGGCCAAGGTCTCCATCCCCGTGTTACATTCTTCAGTGGCCCTCATCAAACTTGCGGGACTCACAGAGTACAATGGAGCCACCAGCATCTTTATCAGGACACTTATAGACAAGAAGTATTCTCTGCCCTACCGAGTGATCGATGCTTTGGTTCGTCATTTTGTCTCCTTCAACGAAGAGCGTCGTCAATTGCCCGTTTTATGGCACCATTCCCTGTTGGTCTTTGTGCAACGTTTCAAGAATGACATCAAGACCGATCAGAAGGAGGCCATACGTACTCTGTTGAGACATCAGACGCATCACATCATCACCAATGAAATAAGGAGAGAGATATTCCCCAACAACAACATCAGCAACAACAAAGGAGGAGATGTAACAATGTCTGGATAATAATAAAAGTTGACCCAATATTCTCACCATTAAACAAAGCTCTCAAACAAATAACAATGACAGATAGACCTCGAACGTTCTTTGATGTGGAGATTGATTCAAAGCAGAGTATGTATTATTTGATCATCATATTCATCATCATCATTGTATATGTTATTAATCAATCAATCTATAGTTGGTAGGATAATATTTGAGTTGTATACAGATATTACACCGATTACAGCAGAGAACTTTAGATGTCTTTGCACAGGTGAGAAGGGTCTGTCACAACGACTTCAACTACGTCTTCACTACAAGGGTAGTCCATTCCATCGTATTATCAAGAACTTTATGATACAGGGTGGTGACTTTCAGAACAAGAATGGCACTGGCGGTGAGTCAATCTATGGACATCGCTTTGATGATGAGAACTTTAAGAAGACGCACAGCGAGCCATACTTGTTGTCAATGGCTAACGCAGGTCCAAACACAAACGGCTCACAGTTCTTCATCACTACCAATGCTGCACCTCATCTTGATGGGTATGTGTAGTCGTAGTCGTAGAGGATAACAGATGATAGGCATTAGAAACTAACCAACATAACCAACAAATAGCAAACATGTAGTATTTGGAAGAGTGGTCGATGGCAAGGCTATCGTTGACATTCTAAACTCAGTGTTAACTGGTCAGAACGATAAACCTTTCGCTGACGTCAAGATTTCCCATTGTGGAGAGCTGATTCGAAAGGGTATGTGTGTCACGCACAGTTAGCGACTGTAGTCTGTGTTGTCAACTTGTAGGAACTACTAACTGATGATTCGGTAGCACAAGTAAAAAAAGAAGATGTAGAGAGCGACTCTAGTTCAAGCAATAGTAGTACTGACAGCGAGGAAGAGAGGAAAAAACGCAAGGATAGGAGAAAGAGGAAGAAAGAAGAAAGGAGAGCTAGGCGTGAAAGAAAGAAAGAGAAAAGATCTAGAAGTGATGATGATGATGATGATGATGATGGCAATAGTAGCGATGAAGGCGAATCTACTAGAAAGAGGAAGGAAAGGAAACGAGGTCGTTCAAAGGACAAGTCGGACCGAGATCGATCCAGGTCCAGAAGTGGATCCATGGATCGGCTAAAGGATCGTTCAAAGACTCCCTGGCAGCCACTTAGAGATTCAGGAGTGATTGGCGAGGGAAAGACATTCAAGGGACGTGGAGCTATCAAATACAACGGTCATTCAAAGAACAACAACAATGATAGGCACTTTGGTCAGAGAACAACCATATTTCACATTGACAATGGAGGAGACAACAAGAAGGACGAAGGAGATCGTTTCTCACGATTTGGACGTTCAAGACAGACTGATGATGATGATGATAATGAAGTGACCAGTCGTTCATAAAGAATGTCATTTTATTAAGAATGGTCATCAGTAAGTGGATATGAATCGATAATAACCATTTACCTCTTACCTTGAATGCCTGTATCGGAGTCATGAACCAAACCTCTTCGTTACCATCGTACTCAATCTCATCGGTAACGTACTGATATCACCGTTCTATTTGCTGGCGTTGGCTCATTTGCTGTACCCCTTTCCAGAATCGTCTTTGTCATCTTCAGTATGTCTTGGGCAGCACGGGTAAAAGATGGAGGATGCGACCTATTGTCATGTGTTGGTCCCAGATCGATCGAGGTAACCAGTAGTGTGTTCCCTTCTTGGTACATCCACTATATAGTGTGATGGGCACCGGTCTCCACTATTGGAGGACTTTGTTGGCCTCGTCTTGGGTGTTTGGGCGTCCTCGGACCAATTGGTATTTACCTGTGTAGTTTAATGTCGTTGACCAAAGTTGATGTAGATTGTTCCAAAGACGATGAATATTATATGTATCGCTTCATCTTGATGTGTCGAGTCTTTTGATGTGTCATAGTGCTCAACCCCATAGTCGATTATTGCACAGCCAGCATCCTGGATGACTGCAATCGAGTTGCCCATGGGTGTAGATCTCGACCATCAGACGAGGAGGCGTTGGCAATGATTGAGATATCGAACGAGCCTATGGACAACGATGTCAGTGTTGGAGGGATAGAGCCCGGGTACATCGCTTCGTTCATTAAGTGAATATTCAACTTCTTAAGAGCGGACGTGATTGTCCCAGGAGGGATATCTTCGCGATCGCGACTGTTGACAATCGTGAGGTCGGTCAATGATGGCGGAAGAAAACCCGGTCGCATTTGGAGCGACGCAATGGAGAGCGTGATTAATGACGGCGGGAGCGACCCAGGAACGAGGTTGTGATCATGGATGTAGGTGTCGCTCAGGTTGAGCAAGGTCAACGATGATGGAAGTGCACCAGGTGGTAACAGTTGGTTGAATGGCCCCCATATGTAGAGGGTCCTCAGAGCAGCGGGGAGGATAGATCCCCCATCGCCATCGTCCAARCGTTGGTCGAAGGGAGCACCAATCTCCAAGTGCGTCAGAGATCGTGGCAAAGATCCCTTGAGGAATGGTTGGTTTGAATCCTGGAGCAGAATTGAGGTGACGGTGTCTGACACCTTTGGTGTTCTAAGAGTTGGTCAATGGACTGGTAGGTGTCCGCTGTCTGCAGTGACATACATTGTTGTCCTATCCATCATCGTCTGGGTTGTTGTTGCTCCGTGCCAGGATGCTCCAGACTGAGGTAGGTCAACGAGCCTGCTGCAACCGCCTCCATCGCGGCCGATGTCAGCAGATGGAAGCACTTGCTGTCAAGCTTCAGTCGTGTGACCGAGGTCGGTATTGATCCGTGCATCTGGCCATCAACACGCTTCTTGAAGAACAACATGTAGATGTGCTCGGGAATGCTACTGAGATCGCGATCCTGCTAATCGAAGCAGTAGTACAGCGTGGTGCAGTAGGCGGGGACGTCGCCGAAATCATGCAGGGTGTAGATACGACTGTGGCAGGCCACCGTGACACACTGCAGTGTCAGATGCTTGTTCTCCCTGGTCAGGCGTGCGAACATCTCTGCCTCTTATGTATCGTTTCATCTTGATGGGTCGAGTCTGATGATGTGTCATAGGTGTTTGTTGGACGATGTTGGTGATCAGTGGAGTGCGACGATCGTAGTTGATGCCACAATGTGAGTGTATCCTGGCTGTTGTTGAATGTGTTGCTAAAGAATAGCTTCAGAAGTGATGTACAATATATCTATCGATTCACCTTGATGTGTTGAGTCTGTTGGTATGTCAATTGTAGGTGTTATCGAGACGTTGGTGGCAGTTGGAGTGCGACTCTTGGCGTGTAATGGGAAATAATGTCTCTACAAGCTATACTTTGTAAGAATAGGTTCAACAGTCACATATTATATATAGATCGATTCCTGTAGATGTACACGCTGATGGATTCATGTTTGTCCCTTTCCCCCGCACACAAGTGTGTGGGTGTGGGATTGTTGATTGTACACATAATCAGATAGGTGTGTGATACAAATAAAAGTTGAACATTTATTGATCAAAGTGTATGGTCATGTGTATGGTGAAGCAGGAGCCTGAACTGGTGTATGTAAACTCATGTTTGTCCCTCACTTGTATGAGTACACAACAGCTCTAATCCTTAATAGATAACTATATAGCTTACTTACTTATTACTGCAGACAATAATAGTTAATTAATTATTGCCAACATGGCAAAGGAGTTCAGGTGTGAACACACACCTCCATGCATAAATACAGGACATGACTTCAAGAGAGAAGCCAAACTGTTGAGGCATGAGAAAAGCGTGCATCACCATTGTTCTGACCAATGTCCTGGTTGCTTGAAGAGAAAGAAGGTAGAGGATGAGTCCAGTGCCAAACAAGCCAAAGGTGTTCGATGTCCACACAACATTTGTAAAAGCCATTCAACTGGTAAAATGTATTCACCAGCCAACCTAGCACTGCATTACCATCGCGATCATCCAGATTGTTCACCACTTGTCTGTACTGTTTGCAAAGATGAGATGAAAGAGCGATTGCGCGAGGCCAATAAGTTTGTTCCACTTGACGATATTGCTGCAGTCAAAGATCTGTTCATGATTTCAGACCACCTGTGGAAGGAGTTCCTCGAGAAGTTGTGTCTGAATAAGAAAGAATACTCTCTAGATAAGGTTAAAGCTCTACAACAAGGTAAGTTAGAAATTGTGATTGATTGAATGAATGAATGATCACCACCACCCACCATTATATTCAACAACATGGATTTTTTTTTAATTCATTTAATAATTAATTCTATCACTTCTTATTTGATCAACATCACTCACACATTCATTCATTCATTCATTCATTCATTCATTCATTCATTCATACATACAAACATTAATACATATATACATCAATTCATTAACCTTTCAATTATTAATAATTATTCATTCATTCTCAAACACAGAGATCGTAAACAAGTACAATATCAAAGAACAGACTGATGGGACGTATGTACCACTCACCAACTTGGTGCGTCTCATGCTCAAGGAGGAGCGAGCGAATCTAGACAAGACTAAGAAGCCTGTGGTCAAGGTCACTGTTGGAAATGCAGCGACCCCACCAGGCCAGAGAGCATACAAGGCAGAGAAGATCTTTCTGAAGATCAGTATTGATGGATGCACACTTTCAAACAATCAAAAGTTGGTCATTGGTTGCGTCCAACTCATCTATGCATCAAAGACCAAGATGAGGGTCAAGTGTCCATATGACAGTCACATCTTCTTGGCGTATGTCGGCGACGAGTTACACCAGACTCTGACAGTGCAGCTTGAGAACTTTATCTCAGAGCTTAGACAACTGCTCCAAGGCAGACAAAAGTTCTTTATGACATCAGACGATATCAAAGATGACAATGAACAGTCACAGGACATGTATGTATACTTGCAAACAAACACGTGTACATTCAATCACTAACATAGCAACAATTAATGCACAACAGACGATATTCAATCGAGCCAGTAGTCGTTGCTGACATGGCGCTGCTCCTGGAAATGTTTGGATTGTATGCTGTATGGATGTCACAGACCAAGTATCGTTGCCCTTGGTGCAACGTCACCAAAGATCAACTTCACGATTGTTCAATTCCAAGTCACCAACAACGACTACTATCAGGTGTTAAACCAAACGAGAAGAACCCAGCATTGGCCTACGGCCACAAGGTAAGACACTCACTCAATCATTCACTCACTCAACTCTGCTCATTCATCACATCCAATCGCGATCAATCATTAAATCACAATCAGACATTTTTGCTAACAAACTACAACATCCAGCATCATCCAATACTTGATTTCCTTACCATGAAATCATTCATTCCAGACCTTCTGCACGTGGCGATGTCATTGATCAAACTACAGACCAGGTGGTTGTTGATCGACATTATGAAATACAGAGGCCGAGTACCCCTGCAGACTGTTGAGACAGATGTCTGGAACACCTTCAAGGGGATCAAGTTATCACTTATCCAGAAGGGAGACGCTAGCCTTGTGGAGCGATTCAGACACTCTAGGGTGAACTTTGAGGAGTGCAAGCAGATCCTCTTCAACTACGAGAAACTCATTGACCTCTTCAAACGATGTACCGAAGGACAGGGTCTCAGAGCAGTCGCTGTTGGAACTGCGTGGGCTCAACTCTACTCACTGTTGAACGTTGCGTTCAATGTGAAGAAGAGCCGCAAGATCTCAGAGAAGCATTGGATGTCCATGGCCAAAGTATGGATGAGCAATCTAGCCGCGCTGTATGGCCCAACCAGCGCCATCTCCTACTCGCACGTGTTCACGTACCACTTTGGCTTTTACCTTCACAAGTTTGGAAACTTGGAACTGTTCTCTAACTTTAGCCTTGAAGGTATGATCATGCCGCACACATATCAACAAGTCGGTGACGCCACGACAGTCAGCACACAGCTAACATCTTTAAATATCATTGTAACAGGTTGCCACAAGATTAACAAGTCAATCAAGATCAACGCCACCAATGGTACAAGCAATGGTGTCTCAATGATGACACAGCAGATCATAACCAAGTTCATTCGATTGAGCATGTACAAGAGGGAGTACAGCAAAGCGCTCTGGGACAAAATACAGCCAAAGGATCATTGGGTACTTCACAACAGGAACAAAGACACTCTGGCCGCTTTGTTCAGTATCAAACTTGTGCCCCAAGCTCCTGATCAAGCCACAACCAACCTCCTCAACCTTGAACAAAACGCTGGAGATGATGGAGACCAACCTAATGTTGACCTACTCATACCAGGTGTGCCATTCAATTTTTTTTTTGCCCAACTAGAGCATCATTTTTTTCTTTTTTTTTTTAACTCAGAGGATGTGATGACACATTATATTCTATCCCCACCATCACTTCAACAACAACAATCAGTAGTGACAA
>NW_012236482.1:0-2369 GCF_000787575.1 Acytostelium subglobosum LB1 | reverse complement strand
ACAAGTCATTGGTCGAAGTCGACCTACCAGAGTCAGCCAAGCGTATCAGAACATTCAATGTCAGTGACATCAAACTATACATTGAGAACGCTGATGACCTTTTCAAGAAGGAGGAGAGACCAAACTCTGAGCCAAACGGCGAGATCATAGATGGAGAGCTCGAACACGAGGTGGAAAGGATCATCAACCACCGCACCAAGAGGAACAAGAGTGTCGAGTATTTGGTCAAGTGGTTTGGATACGATGAAGCCAATGCAACATGGGAAACATCAGATAATCTCACTCATTGTGTAGACATCCTTCAAGCCTACAATCTCAAGAACATCATCAATCAATCAACAGACGAACCTTCCAAGTCCAAGTCCAAGACTAAGTCCAAGTCAAGCAAGTCTACCTCTAAGAAGAAGAGGTGAGTGTGACGACTTGTCACATACGATTCACGATGTGTCACCATGACTCATACATTCTATCATTGCTGAGTCATCATCCTGGAATCTACAGAACACTATTCCATGTTCCATCTAATCAGTATATATACATCATTCATAATACACTAATAAAGCGGGCATTCTATACATTATACAGTTATACATATATATATATCTATATTTGTTATAACAGGGTCTCAGAGCAGTCGCTGTTGGAACTGCGTGGGCTCAACTCTACTCACTGTTGAACGTTGCGTTCAATGTGAAGAAGAGCCGCAAGATCTCAGAGAAGCATTGGATGTCCATGGCCAAAGTATGGATGAGCAATCTAGCCGCGCTGTATGGCCCAACCAGCGCCATCTCCTACTCGCACGTGTTCACGTACCACTTTGGCTTTTACCTTCACAAGTTTGGAAACTTGGAACTGTTCTCTAACTTTAGCCTTGAAGGTATGATCATGCCGCACACATATCAACAAGTCGGTGACGCCACGACAGTCAGCACACAGCTAACATCTTTAAATATCATTGTAACAGGTTGCCACAAGATTAACAAGTCAATCAAGATCAACGCCACCAATGGTACAAGCAATGGTGTCTCAATGATGACACAGCAGATCATAACCAAGTTCATTCGATTGAGCATGTACAAGAGGGAGTACAGCAAAGCGCTCTGGGACAAAATACAGCCAAAGGATCATTGGGTACTTCACAACAGGAACAAAGACACTCTGGCCGCTTTGTTCAGTATCAAACTTGTGCCCCAAGCTCCTGATCAAGCCACAACCAACCTCCTCAACCTTGAACAAAACGCTGGAGATGATGGAGACCAACCTAATGTTGACCTACTCATACCAGGTGTGCCATCCAACATAACAGTTGCCCAACTAGAGCATCACTTTGTCCATTCATACATCAACTCAGAGGATGTGATGACACATTATATTCTATCCCCACCATCACTTCAACAACAACAATCAGTAGTGACAACAACCATCACAAAGCCTCGAGAGAATACATATCAGATATCCATTCGCAGAGAGAAGATGACGTGCACCTGTGAGTCCTTCAAGTTTGGCGGCCGTCACCGTTTCTGCAAGCATACCATTTCAATCCTACGGATGTTGGAGTATGACGAACAATCAATCCGGCTCTATGCATTGAGCCAAACGACAACGATCAATATACAAGAAACATATCAGAAGCTGCGTATACTCACCGAGTCCACAGTTCAGACACAGGCTCAACCAGTTAATGTCGTCCCAATGCGAGGTGCCACACAACTACAACCGCTGCTACCTACAATCAATGAGCCCATTGATACTACACCACTGCATGACGATGACCATTATTCTGGAGGCGGTGGATTTGGTCCAGACTACTCGGATGATGAGGCGGAAGTGCAACAACATCGACAACAGCTCAGTGATGTTTCCAATCGACATGTGACATCAGGTACATCACATCTACGTCAACAACAACAACAACAACAACAACAACGACGACGCAACCTAATCATTCCTGATCTCGATGACGACGATGACTTTGAACAACTCCAGCAACATCAGCAACATCATCAACTTCAATTGATGTCCTTCCAACAACTACAACAAACGAGTGACATTACCAGTAATACACAGCAACAACCGCCAGCTCAAGCAGCACCAAGCACGTCCGATCAAGAGCCATTGCCAGATCCCAATGTCCTATGCGATCTTGAGAATGAAGTTGACATCTCATTCATTGACTATAGTCTGATGGCCGAGTTGGATACATCAATCCTAGGTTCAAATGTTGGTGGGCTAAACAATGTACATTACGCTGAGCCCCTGTTGGCAACGGACTTTATGTGTATGTATAGGCATTGATCAACACTACACTGAATAACTTACTTACCAATCAATCAATCAATCAATCAATCAATCAATCAAAGCAATGAACG